>NC_084750.1:51607767-51635267 GCF_033978785.1 Entelurus aequoreus
CAAACTTTTTCCACTGAGGGCCGCATTCTGAAAAATCAAAGCAAGCGGGGCCCATTTTGATATTTTTTATTTTAAAAACCAATACAATATACACTACTGTTCAAAAGTTTGGGGTCACATTGAAATGTCCTTATTTTTCAAGGAAAAACACTGTACTTTTCAATGAAGATAACTTTAAACTAGTCTTAACTTTAAAGAAATACACTCTATACATTGCTAATGTGGTAAATGACTATTCTAGCTGCAAATGTCTGGTTTTTGGTGCAATATCTACATAGGTGTATAGAGGCCCATTTCCAGCAACTATCACTCCAGTGTTCTAATGGTACAATGTGTTTGCTCATTGGCTCAGAAGGCTAATTGATGATTAGAAAACCCTTGTGCAATCATGTTCACACATCTGAAAACAGTTTAGCTCGTTACAGAAGCTACAAAACTTACCTTCCCTTGAGCAGATTGAGTTTCTGGAGCATCACATTTGTGGGGTCAATTAAACGCTCAAAATGGCCAGAAAAAGAGAACTTTCATCTGAAACTCGACAGTCTATTGTTGTTCTTAGAAATGAAGGTTATTCCACAAAATTGTTTTGGTGACCCCAAACTTTTGAACGGTAGTGTATGTATAAAAAATATACATTTAGGCCTCCACTCAGGCTTGATCCCGGGGACCCCAAAGGGTTTTGGTCAAAAAAATATTTAAAATGTGTCATTATTCAGAATTATTATTTTTTATTATTATTCAAGTTTTAAATCTCTAGATCAACATTAGGTCTATCTGTCAATATAACGGTTTTAAAGATTTAAGTTGTATGCTCTTGTTGTCAAAGAAAACCCTGTTTTTTTATGGAAAAAATACAAAATATGCAATATTTTCACACAATAAAATTTTTAAGTGGAATATTTGAGATTATATAATAATTGGAGCCTTAAAAAGGTCAATAACTCATAACAACATTGATTTTAATTCATTATTTATTTATTTTTTTTCAAAACAAATCACACTAAAATTGTTGGGGATCCAAATAATTATAGTGTTAAAAAATAAATTCTATTTTTTTTTTTTTACTGTTTACTTTTAACACAATAATCTCGAGATCAACTTCAGATCCATCCGTCAAGTATACGTTTTATTGTTGTTTATGTTTTTCGTTTGTTCGTTTTAGGCCCTTCTTTATAAAAAAACAGCTCAGTTTTTTATATGGCAAACACAAAATATGCAACATTTTCCCCAAAAATATCTCAGATGTGAAGTAATTGGAGCCTTGAATAGGTCAATAATTCATAATGACATTGATTTTGATTCATTATTATTTTTTTAAAGAAAGAAACAGCCTGCATGGCAGCTTTGTGTTATTAGAGTAAACAGTGCGACATTTTCTTGTTACATTTCACCTGTTTGCTCTTTTATACCACTTATCATGTTTTTAATTTTTTTCAATCGTATTTTTAAAATGTGCCGTGGGGCCGTTAAAAAATGACCTGCGGGCCAGAAATGGCCCCCTGGGCCGCACTTTGGACACCCCTGGCATAGACAGACAGTTTAAGCGTGCAAGACGTGCAATTGTTTGCAGTACATTCACTTTTTACGTCCAAACGAATACGTTCAGCGAGAACAATGAAGTGCTTTATTAATGCACATCATAGAACTATTTGAGCGTTTTGACTCCAAGGAGTGAGCACAGAGTGCAGTGTCAGCCTCACGCACGCAGGCAACTACTGTTCGAATTGTTCATATTTGGAAAAAAAGCCTAATCAGCCCAAAAATGTCACGACTCCCCTGCAGCACCTGCGCACACTCCCTAGGGGGCGACCCCTGTGGAAGGTCGTTGGTTTAAAATAACAAGCCGCATCAAAAAATTAAATGTGTAAAAATATTCCAAATATATATACAATTTTGTAAAATAAAATATCTTTGTCTTTTTGATGTGCTATTTGTGCGTAATCTCCTTAGAAAGTCAACATCAAAAAAAGGTTGAAAAAAAATGGAAAAGGTGAGAGTGATTAGATGCTAAAATTATATAAATTGTGTTTCCCTTAAATAAGTGACCCTATTGATGGTGACACACACACACACACACACACACACACACACACACACACACACACACACACACACACACACACACACACACACACACACACACACACACACACACACACACACACACACACACACACACACACACACACACACATACTGGTTATCATTTGGAATGGGGACCAAGTTTTTGATCATCACTTGTGGGGACCACCCTTTCTACAGGTTGTGGAGGCATAAAAAAAATGGTGTAAAATGTCCACTGCCCAGTTAGCTCATACACGTCTTTAAATCTCTGGATTGATGAAGTAATGTGCTGATCATTCTTACTGGGGACCCTGGGGAAAAAGAGTTAATATGGTTCATGGGGACCAAATTTCAATAATTGTGCATAATTCACACTAATTTGTACGTGACTACTTTGGACCATTTAAAAAAAAAAAAAAAAGTTCACATTAAATATGACATGATGGTCAGAATACAGCACTACAGCTGTCCTCTTATAGGAAGTTTCACCACTTAAAGGTTAAAGCAAATCCTGCATCTTCTGTGACATTACTGAAAACTGCTATTTAGCAGTAATGAAGTTGTCTGCAACTCCAACTACCATATATAGAAGGATGGGAAATTCTGAATGTGAATAATCATTTAAGGCAGGGGTCACCAACGTGGTGCCCGCGGGCACCAGGTAGCCCATAAGGACCAGATGAGTAGCCCGCCGGCCTGTTCTAAAAATAGCTCAAAAAGCAGCACTTACCAGTGAGCTGCCTCTATTTTTTAAATTGTATTTATTTACTAGCAAGCTGGTCTCGCTTTGCCCGACATTTTTAATTCTAAGAGAGACAAAACTCAAATAGAATTTGAAAATCCAAGAAAATATTTTAAAGACTTGGTCTTCACTTGTTTAAATAAATTCATTAATTTTTTTACTTGGCTTCTTATAACTTTCAGAAAGACAATTTTAGAGAAAAATACAACCTTAAAAATGATTTTAGGATTTTTAAACACATACCTTTTTACCTTTTAAATTCCTTCCTCTTCTTTCCTGACAATTTAAATCAATGTTCAAGTAAAATTTTTTATTTTTATTGTAAAGAATAATAAATACATTTTTTAATTTAATTCTTCATTTTAGCTTCTGTTTTGTCGACGAAGAATATTTGTGAAATATTTCTTCAAACTTATTATGATTAAAATTCAAAAAAATTATTCTGGCAAATGTAGAAAATCTGTAGAATCAAATTTAAATCTTATTTCAAAGTCTTTTGAATTTATTTTAAAATTTTTGTTCTGGAAAATCTAGAAGAAATAATGATTTGTCTTTGTTAGAAATATAGCTTGGTCCAATTTGTTATATATTCTAACAAAGTGTAGATTGGATTTGAACCTATTTAAAACATGTCATCAAAATTCTAAAATTAATCTTAATCAGGAAAAATTACTAATGATGTTCTATAAATTCTTTTTTTAAGTTTTTCTCTTCTTTTTTTCGGTTGAATTTTGAATTTTAAAGAGTCGAAATTGAAGATAAACTATGTTTCAAAATGTAATTGTCATTTTGTTCGTGTTTTCTCCTCTTTTAAACCGTTCAATTAAGTGTAAATATCATTAATTATTAATAATAACATAGAGTTAAAGGTAAATTGAGCGAATTGGCTATTTCTGGCAATTTATTTAAGTGTGTATCAAACTGGTAGCCCTTCGCATTAATCAGTACCCAAGAAGTAGCTCTTGGTTTCAAAAAGGTTGGTGACCCCTGATTTAAGGTAATAATGTTTTATAATCATGCTGTATGAAAATGTCATCCTAAGGAACACTAAACCAGATTTTGTTTTTGGAAAAATATATTAGTTTGAACTAAGGATAGATACCATACAGAATCACAGTACTATTAATGCCAGGATAACAAATGTTTCACTTTTCAAGAAAATTGATTTTCTCTTTTACCAATATTTGAAACACGTAAACAAAGTTGATGGCTCGCTGACAACAAGCTATCCATCCACTTGGGTAAAACAGAATCCATCCTGTTTGGGTCCCACATCAACCTTAAGAAAGTCAATGACTTCACCATAAAAGTGGGTGACATTGTTATCACCAGGAAAGATGAGGTCACCTACCTAGGTTCCATTCTAGAGGCTAACCTTTCCTGTGATAAAATGGCAACCAAGGTAATCAGAAAGGTTAACCAACGAGCGAGATTTCTCTACAGAATCTCCTCTCTGGTCAACAAAAGCACCTTGAGGATTCTGGCGGGAACTCTCATTCAACCCTTTTTCGATTACGCATGCACCTCCTGGTACCCTAGCACCTCCAAAACCCTCAAATCTAAACTCCAAACATCTCAGAACAAGCTAGTCAGGTTAATTCTAGACATCCACCCCAGATCCCACCTCACTCCTACCCACTTCTCTAAAGTGGGCTGACTCAAGGTGGAGGACAGAGTTAAACAACTTGCACTGAGCCTGGTCTATAAAATCCACTACACCTCCCTGATACCGAAGTACATGTCAAACTACTTCCTTAACGTAAATGACCGCCATAACCACAACACCAGGGGAAGGTCCACTAACCACGTTAAACCCAGATTCCGAACTAACAAAGGTCTTAACTCATTCTCTTTCTATGCCACATCAATGTGGAATGCACTCCCAACAGGTATAAAAGAAAGGGCATCTCTATCCTCCTTCAAAACCGCAATAAAAGTTTACCTCCAGGCAGCTACAACCCTAAACTAACACCCCCCCCCCCCCCCTCCACACCCCTGATTGTAAATAATGTAAATAATTCAATGTGATTATCTTTTGTGATGACTGTATTATGATGATAGTATATATCTGATAGTATATATCTGTATATATCTGTATCGTGAATCAATTTAAGTGGACCCCGACTTAAACAAGTTGAAAAACTTATTCGGGTGTTACCATTTAGTGGTCAATTGTACGGAATATGTACTTCACTATGCAACCTACTAATAAAAGTCTCAATCAATCAATCAAAAGTAACCCAAATTTCCCTGTTGTGGGATCAATAAAGGATGATCTTATCTTACCTTAAACCACAGAAATAAAATACAAACTCATTTAAACTTTTATTTTTACTTTTTATTTTTAACAACATTGAATGCAAATGTCTCACACTCAAACTACCGTATTTTTCGGAGTATAAGTCTCACCGGCAGTATAAGCCTCACCGGCCGAAAAATGCATAATAAAGAAGGAAAAAAACATATTTAAGTCGCACTGGAGTATAAATCGCATTTTTGGGGGAAATTTATTTGATAAAATCCAACACCAAGAATAAACATTTGAAAGGCAATTTAAAATAAATAAAGAATAGTGAACAACAGGCTGAATAAGTGTACGTTATATGACACATAAATAACCAACTGAGAACGTGCCTGGTATGTTAACGTAACATATTATGGTAAGAGTCATTCAAATAACTATAACATATAGAACATGCTATATGTTTACCAAACAATCTGTCACTCCTAATCGCTAAATCCCATGAAATCTTATACGTCTAGTCTCTTACGTGAATGAGCTAAATAATATTATTTGATATTTTACGGTAATGTGTTAATCATTTCACACATAAGTCGCTCCTGAGTATAAGTCGCACCCCCGGCCAAACTATGAAAAAAACTGCGACTTTTAGTCCGAAAAATAGGGTAACCAGTAAACATGTTTTATGGGCCAAAGCTTTAAAAAATCACTTAGGCATCTTCAGAATGGATCTGACTATCATTTAAAAAGGTTTCCCTTTAGGCAGGGGTGTTCAAACTTTTTCCACTGAGGGCCGCACACTGAAATATCAAAGCAAGCGGGGGCCATTTTGATATTTTTTATTTTAAAAAACAATACAATATATGTATAAAAAAAATACACATTTAGGCCTCCACTCAGGCTTGATCCTGGGGACCCCAAAGGGTTTAGGTAAAAAAAATATTTAAAATGTGTCATTATTTATTATTATTATTATTATTATTATTCAAGGTCTAAATCTCCAGATCAACATTAGGTCTACCTGTCAATATAAAGTGTTTTTTCAAGATTTAAGTTGTATGCTCTTTTTGTCAAAGAAAACCCAGTTTTTTTATGGAAAAAACACAAAATATGCAATATTTTCCCCCAATAACATTTCAAAGTGGAATATTTGAGATTATATAATAATTGGAGTTCATAGCATAACTCATAACAACATTAATTAATTATTATTTTTGAGCAACTTAAATAGACACTTAAAAAAAAGGCCCACTAAAATGATTGGGGATCCAAAAGGGTCCTGCTCAGTAAAGTATTACAAAATAAATCATACTTTTTTTTTTTTACTTTTAACACAATAGTCTCAAGATCAACTTCAGATCTATCCGTCAATTACAACTTTTGTTGTTGTTTATGTTTTTTGTTTGTTCGTTTTAGGCCCTTCTTTAAACAAAACAGCTTAGGTTTTTTATATGGCAGACACAAAATATTTTCCCCCAAAAATATTCCAAAGTGGAATATTTAATGTGACGTAATTGGAGCTTTGAATAGGTCAATAATTCATAATGACATTGATTTTGATTCATTATTATTTTTTAAAGAAAGAAACATCCTGCATGGCAGCTTTGTGTTATTAGAGTAAACATTGCAACATTTTCTTGTTACATTTCACCTGTTTGCTCTTTTATACCACTTTTTATGTTTTTTATTTTTTTAATCGTATTTTTAGAATGTGCCGCGGGGCTGTTAAAAAATTACCTGCGGGCCGCAAATGGCCCCCGGGCCGCACTTTGGACACCCCTGCCTTTAAGGGACCTGTTTTTTTGTCCCCATACCGTCAGAGGTCCCCTAAAGGTGACTGTGTAAACAGAGCGATGTCCCCATTAAGTAAGCATTGCCAGAACACACACACACACACACACACACACACACACACACACACACACACACACACACACACACACACACACACGCGCCTTCCCTGTCACTGCCACCGATGTGGAGCAGGTGACCTTTTCTTTCGGCTAATCCACACCAAAAAGCCCTAATTACTGCTGCCGCTCCACCAACCTCTCTTTTCCCAATAATCAATACGGCCGATTGACCGGCAGATCACCCCGTCAAGACACCGTCGCCCTACATGTGACTCCTTGTGTGTGTGTGTGTGTGTGTGTGTGGGTGTGTGTGTGTGTGTAATGTTTGCCAGTTGTTCTTCTTTTGTCTTTATGATGCTTGTTTTTAGTTTATGTGCGCTTACTATGGAAATGCCATGACTGCAACACGCTAACCCACACACACACCTATACACACACACACACCTATACACACACACACACCTACACACACACACATTCCTCCCTCCAGCCTGAATGTTGTGACACCAGTTGGCCTTATTGAGCGGCTACAAAATGCAAAGAGTCCCTGATTAGAATATATTCTCTTTAACCTTTAGCCGAGTGGCAAAGAAATAATCCATGGAATTATTATTCAAATGCACAACAAATCACGGGGTTTGTGTCTGATGCCGTCGCAAGTCAGCACAAAGACAATTGTTCTTGCGTTGTGTCACTTCTGATCCTGCTCGGTAAACATGCATTGTTGTTCAGTCACCCAAGTGTCCAAGGGGGTCAAAGTTCACTGGCAACAAACCCTATCATGTTACACGTCATATCAAACGCTTTCACGCGGCCTGAACAGACCCAGGATTATTTGTGGATTTTATCCAGAACGGTTGACGCATTCAAGAAAAAAAAAATATTGGCAATGAGCTCCATCATATTTCAACACAAGGCTTGTAAAAAAACAATCAAAACAAAACAATCTCTGCCTATGTCCTCTGCAGTGGACGTTTGTTTCTTTTGTCAGATGTTGGGACAAAATAGGCCTGTTTTCATGCAAAAAACTAAATGTCCACTGCAGTGGACACTGGCTCAGAAGGTCTCACGCGGAAACAATACAAATCATCATTTTGCTGCAGTTCACATCCAATTGTTTGGAAAGCTTGTTGGAGGAATTGCACGAAATGAAGGCTAGCGCGTAACAACGCCAAAAATAAACGTGCAACAAACCATATCGAGTCATATATCACATTAATGCCCCCGATGAGTACTTTTCAGAAATGTAACTATTTCATGACTTTGTCCTTAATTGTTGACACAATGCTAAATCATTTTTTTCCGTGTTAATCAAAACACTTTTTTACCTTCCTTTACCAAAGGTCAAAGGTGACAACTGCAAAAATCACAACTTTACTTCAGTTTTTTTTCAGTCTGTATGTAAATATTGTTGGTCAAAAGGGGTTGGTCTGTTTATCGTCCCGATGGACATTTACCTTTAACGGGAGTAAAGTTAAATGACGTGTAGCAATGTCAAAATTCAATATGCAACAAACCACATCAAGTAATATGTCATATTAATGCCCCTGACAAGCGCTTTACAGATCGGTTATTATCGTGTGACTTCGTTCTTAATTGTAGACACAATGCTCAAAAAACTTTGAGGGAGTGCATAAAGGTTAATAGCGTGTAACAATATCAAAAATTAATATGCAAGAAACCACATCAAGTCATATATCATATCAATGACCCTGATGAACACTTTTCAGACCTGTAATTATCGTGACTTTGACCTTAATTGTCAACACAATTATTCAAAAGAAAAACTGTTATTTGCTTGATAATCAAAACATCATGTACCTTACTATATAAAAGATCAAACGTGAAAACTGCAATAAATCACAATTTTGCTGCAGTTTTTATCCAACTTAATTTAAAACTTGGTAGAAAAATGGTACGTTTTTAGGCACTCATCTGATTTGTTTATTGCACCAAACAATGTCGTTTTTGATGGCGTCCACAAAATGAAAGCTAGCGCGTAACAATGTCAAAAATCATTGTGCAACAAACCATATCAAGTCATATATCATATTAATGCCACCAATGAGCACTTTTCAGAGATGTAATTATCATGCGACTTTGTTCTTAATTGTTGACACTATGTTCAAAAAACACTTTTTTTTTTGCATGAGAAAATGGCCAAAATTCCTTGAGGAAGTGCATAAAGGTTAATAGCATGTAATAATATCAAAAATTAATATGCAAGAAACCACATCAAGTCATATATCATATTAATGACCCTGATGAACACTTTTCAGACCTGTAATTATCGTGACTTAGACCTTAATTGTCGAAACAATTATTCAAAAGAAAAACTGTTTTTTGCTTGATAATCAAAATATCATGTACCTTACTATATAAAAGATCAAACGTGAAAACTGCAATAATCACAATTTTGCTGCAGTTTTATTCAACATAATTTAAAACTTAGTAGAAAAATGGTAAGTTTTTAGGCACTCATCTGATTTGTTTATTGCACCAAACAATGTCGTTTTTGATGGCGTCCACAAAATGAAAGCTAGCGCGTAACCATGTCAAAAATCAACGTGCAACAAACCATATCAAGTCATATATCATATTAATGCCCCCAATGAGCACTTTGCAGAGATGTAATTATCATGCGACTTTGTTCTCAATTGTTGACACAATGCTCAAAAAACACTTTTTTTGCATTAGAAAATGGCCAAAATTATTTAAGGGAGTGTATGTAGGTTAATAGCGTGTAACAATATAAAAAATGAATATGCAAGAAACCACATCAAGTCATATATCATATTAATGACCCTGATGAACACTTTTCAGACCTGTAATTATCGTGACTTTGACCTTAATTGTCGACACAATTATTCAAAAGAAAAACTGTTTTTTGCTTGATAATCAAAACAGTATGTACCTTACTATATAAAAGATCGAACGTGAAAACTGCAATAATCACAATTTTGCTGCAGTTTTATTCAACGTAATTTAAAACTTAGTAGAAAAATGGTACGTTTTTAGGCACTCATCTGATTTGTTTATTGTACCAAACAATGTTGTTTTTGATGGCGTCCACAAAATGAAAGCTAGCGCGTAACAATGTCAAAAATCAACGTGCAACAAACCATATCAAGTTACATATCATATTAATGACCCTGATGAACACTTTTCAGACCTGTAATTATCGTGACTTGGACCTTACTTGTCGAAACAATTATTCAAAAGAAAAAACGTTTTTTGCTTGATAATCAAAACATCATGTACCTTACTATATAAAAGATCAAACGTGAAAACTGCAATAATCACAATTTTGCTGCAGTTTTTATCCGACTTAATTTAAAACTTGGTAGATGAATGGTAATTTTTTAGGCACTCATTTGATTTGTTTTATTGTACCAAACAATGTTTTTTTTGATGGCGTCCACAAAATGAAAGCTTGCGCGTAACAATGTCAAAAATCAACGTGCAACAAACCATATCAAGTCATATACCATATTAATGCCACCAATGAGCACTTTTCAGAGATGTAATTATCATGCGACTTTGTTCTTAATTGTTGACACTATGCTCAAAAAACACTTTTTTTTTGCATGAGAAAATGGCCAAAATTCCTTGAGGAAGTGCATAAAGGTTAATAGCATGTAATAATATCAAAAATGAATATGCAAGAAACCACATCAAGTCATATATCATATTTATGACCCTGATGAACACTTTTCAGACCTGTAATTATCGTGACTTTGACCTTAATTGTCGACACAATTATTCAAAAGAAAAAACGTTTTTTGCTTGATAATCAAAACATCATGTACCTTACTATATAAAAGATCAAACGTGAAAACTGCAATAATCACAATTTTGCTGCAGTTTTATTCAACGTAATTTAAAACCTAGTAGAAAAATGGTAATTTTTTAGGCACTCATTTGATTTGTTTTATTGTACCAAACAATGTTGTTTTTGATGGCGTCAACAAACTGAAAGCTAGCGCGTAACAATGTCAAAAATCAACGTGCAACAAACCATATCAAGTCATATATCATATTAATGCCACCAATGAGCACTTTGCAGAGATGTAATTATCGTGCGACTTTGTTCTCAATTGTTGACACAATGCTCAAAAAACACTTTTTTTGCATTAGAAAATGGCCAAAATTATTTAATGGAGTGTATGAAGGTTAATAGCGTGTAACAATATCAAAAACTAATATGCAAGAAACCACATCAAGTCATATATCATATTAATGACCCTGATGAACACTTTTCAGACCTGTAATTATCGTGACTTTGACCTTAATTGTCGACACAATTATTCAAAAGAAAAACTGTTATTTGCTTGATAATCAAAACAGTATGTACCTTACTATATAAAAGATCAAACGTGAAAACTGCAATAAATCACAATTTTGCTGCAGTTTTTATCCGACTTAATTTAAAACTTGGTAGAAAAATGGTACGTTTTTAGGAACTCATCTGATTTGTTTATTGCACCAAACAATGTCGTTTTTGATGGCGTCCACAAAATGAAAGCTAGCGCGTAACAATGTCAAAAATCATTTTGCAACAAACCATATCAAGTCATATATCATATTAATGACCCTGATGAACACTTTTCAGACCTGTAATTATCGTGACTTTGACCTTAATTGTCGACACAATTATTCAAAAGAAAAACTGTTTTTTGCTTGATAATCAAAACAGTATGTACCTTACTATATAAAAGATCAAACGTGAAAACTGCAATAATCACAATTTTGCTGCAGTTTTTATCCGACTTAATTTAAATCTTGGTAGAAAAATGGTAAGTTTTTAGGCACTCATCCGATTTGTTTATTGTACCAAACAATGTTGTTTTTGATGGCGTCCACAAAATGAAAGATAGCGCGTAACAATGTCAAAAATCAACGTGCAACAAACCATATCAAGTCATATATCATATTAATGCCCCCAATGAGCACTTTTCAGACCTGTAATTATTGTGACTTTGACCTTAATTGTCAACAAAATTATTCAAAAGAAAAACTGTTTTTTGCTTGATAATCAAAACAGTATGTATCTTACTATATAAAAGATCAAACGTGAAAACTGCAATAAATCACAATTTTGCTGCAGTTTTTATCCGACTTAATTTAAAACTTGGTAGAAAAATGGTAATTTTTTAGGCACTCATTTGATTTGTTTTATTGTACCAAACAATGTTGTTTTTGATGGCGTCCACAAAATGAAAGCTGGCGCGTAACCATGTCAAAAATCAACGTGCAACAAACCATATCAAGTCATATATCATACTAATGACCCCAATGAGCACTTTTCAGAGATGTAATTATCGTGCGACTTTGTTCTCAATTGTTGACACAATGCTCAAAAAACACTTTTTTTGTATTAGAAAATGGCCAAAATTATTTAAGGGAGTGCATGAAGGTTAATAGCGTGTAACAATATCAAAAATTAATATGCAAGAAACCACATCAAGTCATATATCATATTTATGACCCTGATGAACACTTTTCAGACCTGTAATTATCATGACTTTGACCTTAATTGTCAACACAATTATTCAAAAGAAAAACTGTTTTTTGCTCGATAATTAAAACAGTATGTACCTTACTATATAAAAGATCAAACGTGAAAACTGCAATAATCACAATTTTGCTGCAGTTTTTATCCGACTTAATTTAAAACTTGGTAGAAAAATGGTAATTTTTTAGGCACTCATTTGATTTTTTTCGTTGTACCAAACAATGTTGTTTTAGATGGCGTCCACAAAATGAAAGCTAGCGCGTAACAATGTCAAAAATCAACATGCAACAAACCATATCAAGTCATATATCATATTAATGCCCCCAATGAGCACTTTTCAGAGATATATTTATCGTGACTTTGACCTTAATTGTCAACAAAATTATTCAAAAGAAAAACTGTTTTTTGTTTGATAATCAAAACAGTATGTATCTTACTATATAAAAGATCAAACGTGAAAACTGCAATAATCACAATTTTGCTGCAGTTTTATCCGACTTAATTTAAAACTTAGTAGAAAAATGGTAAGTTTTTAGGCACTCATCTGATTTGTTTTTTGTACCAAACAATGTCGTTTTAGATGGCGTCCACAAAATGAAAGCCAGCGCGTAGCAATGTCAAAAATCAACGTGCAACAAACCATATCAAGTCATATATCATATTAATGCCCCTGATGAGCACTTTGCAGAGATGTAATTATCGTGCAACTTTGTTCTCAATTGTTGACACAATGCTCAAAAAACACTTTTTTTGCATTAGAAAATGGCCAAAATTATTTAAGGGAGTGTATGAAGGTTAATAGCGTGTAACAATATCAAAAATTAATATGCAAGAAACCACATCAAGTCATATATCATATTAATGACCCTGATGAACACTTTTCAGACCTGTAATTATTGTGACTTTGACCTTAATTGTCAACACAATTATTCAAAAGAAAAACCGTTTTTTGCTCGATAATCAAAACAGTATGTACCTTACTATATAAAAGATCAAACGTGAAAACTGAAATAAATCCCAATTTTGCTGCAGTTTTTATCCGACTTAATTTAAAACTTGGTAGAAAAATGGTAATTTTTTAGGCACTCATTTGATTTGTTTTATTGTACCAAACAATGTTGTTTTTGATGGCGTCCACAAAATGAAAGCTAACGCGTAATAATGTCAAAAATCAACGTGCAACAAACCATATCAAGTTACATATCATATTAATGCCCCTGATGAACACTTTTCAGACCTGTAATTATCGTGACTTGGACCTTAATTGTCGAAACAATTATTCAAAAGAAAAACCGTTTTTTGCTTGATAATCAAAACATCATGTACCTTACTATATAAAAGATCAAACGTGAAAACTGCAATAATCACAATTTTGCTGCAGTTTTATCCGACTTAATTTAAAACTTAGTAGAAAAATTGTAAGTTTTTAGGCACTCATCTGATTTGTTTATTGTACCAAACAATGTTGTTTTTGATGGCGTCCACAAAATGAAAGCCAGCGCATAACAATGTCAAAAATCAACGTGCAACAAACCATATCAAGTCATATATCATGTTAATGCCCCCAATGAGCACTTTGCAGAGATGTAATTATCGTGCGACTTTGTTCTCAATTGTTGACACAATGCTCAAAACTTTGCATGAGAAAATTCCTCTGCTGTTGTTTTCATTCCAGAGCCTCCAGTCTTGGCAGACATACAGTAGAAAGCCGCCGATCTGATTGATGGATTTCTATAACTAAGGTCAAATCAATCCGAGTTGATTTAAATAGCTTTTAAGTGCCTCAAAGTGCTGCACAAACCACTTCCCCTGGTCGGAAACTACACGCCAAATGAAAGTGATCTGGGTTTTCTAGACTCGTGTCTGAAACGACATCACAACGGGAGAAGTTGCAGGCGTGCACCAGTGAAGAGTTGACAGCGAAGAATGTCGCCCGAAGCGCTTTCCCATTATCTCACCTGCACTCTTTGTACGCCTCAACGAGGCGTACAAGATCCGGGAATTCTGGGAACACAACCATATCTGCCAAAGGACTCCATTTCTTCCCTGGTTCTGGTGCGCTGCAGAGCCGAGTCCAGGTATGCAGACTATTGTTGCTACATGAGACACACAGACACACACACACACACACACACACACACACACACACACACACACACACACACACACACACACACACACACACACACACACACACACACACACACACACACACACACACACACACACACACACACGCACAAGATAAATGACTGCCGAGACTGACATCAGCATGTTCAAATGTCAAAAAGAAATGATGTGCATTTCATTACTTGTGATAAATGACATCTTAACCTGTCACAGTTACTCCTCCAATGACACGCTGGGCTAATGGTATTATTAATGATTTATTAACATCAACCAAAACAAGATCAATAAAAAGCAAACCTTAAGTCCTTTCATCAAATGCACTTTAAGTATGCAAAAATATGAACTGTATCAAAATATGTGATGCATGAATTATAATGGCCCACTTCAATGGTTTATTCAAAAAAGTGATTTTCAAGGAGGTGCTGAAACGTCCACTACGGTGGACCAAACCCATGAAATACATATTTAAGACAATAGTGTTGTCCCGATATCAATACCAATATTTCGATACTTTGATACTTTTCTAAATAAAGAGGACCACAAAAAAATTCATTATTGGCTTTATTTGAACAACAAATCTTAGGGTACATTAAACATATGTTTATTATTGCAATTTTGTCCTTAAATATAATAGTGAACATACTAGACAACTTGTCTTTTAGTAGTAAGTAAACAAACAAAGGCTCCTAGTTAGTCTGCTGACGCATGCAGTAACATATTGTGTCATTTATCATTGTATCATTTTGTCAAAATTATGAGGGACAAGCTGTAAAAATTGATTATTAATCCACCTGTTCATTTTACTGTTAATATCTGCTTATTTTCTGTTTCAACATGTTCTATCTACACTTCTGTTAAAATGTAATAATCATTTATTCTTCTGTTGTTTTGATACAAATTTAGGTACCGATCCGATACCAATTAGTTACAGGATCATACATTGGTCATATTCAAAGTCCTCATGTGTCCAGGGACATATTTCCTGAGTTTATGAACATAATATGATTCTTTTTTAAACGAAAAAATATTTTGTGATTATAAAAAATATCGATGTAATCATAGTAGTATCGACTAGATACGCTCTTGTACTTGGTATCATTACAGTGGATGCCAGGTGTAGATCCACCCATGGCATTTGTTTACATTCAGGAGTGCTAGCTTCGGTAAACGGCGGTGAGCTATTGTATCCTCCTACGGTGTGTAGTGAAGCATGTGTAGCTATTCCTAGTCCTCCAGTGATAATGTTACTTGTAAGAAACATACTTTATTTGTCGCCATGGAGGGCGTATCAGTGTTATAGCTTCACCTTTATCTTTAGTTTTTAGACCAAAATGCGTCCATTCTCCCTTTTCTGTCTACACACTGTGTCTGCTTGTAAGTACTCTGTGATTGTGCACTGCCGAACATGCTCCTCTGCTTGTAAAACCAGCAATACCCATTAAAAAAAAAAAGGGGAACCAGTACTTTTCAAACCGAATAGAGTTCCGTTTTTGATTCGTCAGTACCGCGATACTATATTAGTGCTGGTTTTCCATACAACCCTATAAGACAACAATGTGTCAAATATCATTGTGTTAACCACAAATCAACACGATAGGGTTGTTTCTTTCTGTTATTAATATTCTGGTTCCTACATTATATATCAATATATATCAATACAGTCTGCAAGGGATACAGTCCGTAAGCACACATGATTGTGCGTGCTGCTGGTCCACTAATAATACTAACCTTTAACAGTTAATTTTACAAATGTTCATTAATTACTAGTTTCTATGTAACTGTTTTTATATTGTTTTACTTTCTTTTTTATTCAAGAAAATGTTTTTAATTTATTTATCTTATTTTATTTGATTCATTTTTTTAAAAAGTACCTTATCTTCACCATACCTGGTTGTCCAAATTAGGCATAATAATGTGTTAATTCCACGACTCGGTATCGGTATCGGTTGATATCGGTATCGGTAATTAAAGAGTTGGACAATATCGGCATATCTTATCGGACATCCCTAATATATATATATATATATATATATATATATATATATATATATATATATATATATATATATATATACATATATATATATATATATATATATATATATATACATATATATATATATACATACATACATACGTGTATATATATATATATATATATATATATATATATATATATATATATATATATATATATATACAGCCCGGCCCCCGGCCAAATTTTTTTAACCCAATGCGGCCCTGAGTCAAAAAGTTTGGGGACCTCTGTGCTAGACCTTAGGCTACTACACAGCAGCTACACAGCAGCTAAGCACACAATAGCACACAAGGTAGATATAGGTAATAATCATTGAACAGTAAAAGCTGACGTTTGTATCAAATAATTATAGTGGCTTAAAGTCTCCAAGACAACAGTATCCAGTAACAAACGTGTCCGCATAAAATCGACTTGAATTATTGTGGCTTGGAGTTGTCGCAAAAAAAACTAATTACCACTCCACTTCAACTGAAAGACAAACATTTTGAGCGGTTAGTAATACAAAGATGACATTGTTTTCTGTGAGTCTTTTCACTTATCAGACTTTTTCTACAAAATAAAAGTATCATGATCCCTGCTGGTAACACATCAGACTAATATTGGTGTCATGGCTTCCATGTCAAACATCTGGCGTCTTATTTTGCCTTAAAGTACGGATCAAACCATTTAGTGTGTTGTTGCTACGGCGACGAAAAACCGCCTCATGTCCCATCAGCCGCGGTCCACCTCCAAGCTCCGGCAGGTGAAAAAGGAGTCGATAACCGTAGCAAAGTGTTCGCTGTTATGAACATGAAGGACTGGGATGTTTTTTGAGAGCACAGCGATGATGAGAGCGTCAGGGACCATCAAGTGGACAATTCAAGCATCTTATCGGAGCACACAAATAGGTGCGTGGCCCTGATTTAGTGGATCCAGAGTGTCCTGTCGGCAGTTAAAGCTGCCATAAATAAAAGCGATGGCCCAAAATGGCCGTCATAGATCAAGGTGCGCTAATAGAGGCGATAACAATCACCCCGCGGTCAATATCAGCTGACACCTCGTGTCGAGAGCTCGGTCTACGTCATCCTCTCTGCCAAATGCAATCAAAAATAATCATAAGACCACTGAAGGACACATTTTGATGAAACATTACTAACTCAAATAATTACTGACTTGGCCCTTTTTTAGGGGCTTCTTAAAATATCCTTCAACTGTTTCATGTTGTTTTATTTCCAACAAAGTAGCCAGAATGTGAGTTGTATTACTCATTATTTACTTAAATGCCATTATAAATATGTTACATGTGCCTTTACTTCATAGTGGGATTCTCAAATATTGTATTTTCCCTTGTGTGGTGTTCGGGTCTGTGGGACCCGTTTTAATTTTTTTTATTAAAATAAAAATTATACAATTAATTAATTTTTCTAAATGAGACTCACTGACTTTGGCTCCTTTTCTGTGAAGAACATATATCAGAATACATATTTAATGACCACACACCATACACCCCCCCCCCTACACATTTCTATTACATATAAGATGTCTTGAATG
This sequence comes from Entelurus aequoreus, assembly GCF_033978785.1. NCBI lineage: Eukaryota > Metazoa > Chordata > Actinopteri > Syngnathiformes > Syngnathidae > Entelurus > Entelurus aequoreus. The sequence continues at coordinate 51,625,882 of NC_084750.1, forward strand.
CACCACAGTTATGTGCTACGAGACGCAATAGTCAAAGCCCAAGCCAAAATGTAATTTTTGTGTTACTGACATTATTCACTTAAATATGATAAATATGTTCGGTTTCCCTTGACTTCAAGTATCTCTATTATGTTAGTGGATAAAAACTATCCTCATAGTAAATGAGTACTATGATATTATTATTAGTGCATCTACTGTCTTTAAAAACTAGCCTCTGTTGTGAAGGGTTCTTGAATGCACCACAGTTATGTGCCACGAGACGCGATAGTCAAAGCTCAACATAACATTGTCACAAATAGTCATCATATTTTTAATATTTTTTACTTTATACATGAGTGCATTAATGTGAGCTTTGATGACGTTATGAAGCAATCCTATAATAATAATAATAATAATAATAATAATAATAATAATAATAATAATAATAATAATAATAATAATAATAAACAATCCTAATAGTTTTATTTAGTTTATTTACAGAGTACTAGTAATGAGTATATACTGGGGTGTAGCCTCCTCTGTCTTTAAAAAACTAGCCTCTGTTTTGAAGGGTTCTTGAATGCACCACAGTTATGTGCTACAAGACGCAATAGTCAAAGCCCAAGCCAGAATGTAATTTTTTTGCAACTGACATTATTCACTTAAATATGATAAATATGTTCGGGTTCCCTTGACTTCAAGTGTCTCTATTATGTTAGTGGATAAAAACTATCCTCATAGTAAATGAGTACTATGATATTATTATTAGTGCATCTGCTGTCTTTAAAAACTAGCCTCTGTTGTGAAGGGTTCTTGAATGCAGCACAGTTACGCGATAGTTAAAGGTCAACATAACTTTGTCACAAACAGTCATCATATTTTTCATATTTTTTTACTTTCTACATGAGTGCATAAATGTGAGCTTTGATGACGTTATGAAGCAATCCTATAATAATAATAATAATAAACAATCCTAATAGTTTTATTTTTTTTATTTTTTTATTTACAGAGTAGTAGTAATGAGCATCTACTGGGGTGTAGTCTCCTCTGTCTTTAAAAACTAGCCTCTGTTGTGAAGGGTTCTTGAATGTACCACAGTTATGTGCCACGAGACGCGATAGTTTAAAGGTCAATAACTTTGTCACAAATAGTGATCATATTTTTCATATTTTTTTTACTTTCTACATGAGTGCATAAATGTGAGCTTTGATGACGTTATGAAGCAATCCTATAATAATAATAATAATAATAAACAATCCTAATAGTTTGATTTTTTTTATTTTTTTATTTACAGAGTAGTAGTAATGAGCATCTACTGGGGTGTAGTCTCCTCTGTCTTTAAAAACTAACCTCTGTTTGGAAGGGTTCTTGAATGCACCACAGTTATGTGCTATGAGAGACAATAGACAAAGCCCAAGCCAGAATGTAATTTTTGTGATACTGACATTATTCACTTAAATATGATAAATATGTTTGGTTTCCCTTGACTTCAAGTATCTCTATTATGTTAGTGGATAAAAACAATCCTCATAGTAAATGAGTATTATGATATTATTATTAGTGCATCTACTGTCTTTAAAACCTAGCCTCGGTTGTGAAGGGTTCTTGAATGCACCACAGTTATGTGCCACGAGACGCGATACTTAAAGGTCAACATAACTTTGTCACAAATAGTCATCATATTTTTCATATTTTTTTATTTTTGCGTGAGTGCGTGAGCTTTGATGGTGTTTTGAAGCAGATGTGTTTTGTTTTTGGTTTTTTAAACTTTTTTAACAATTTATTTGATCTCAACTTTATGGCGTCGTATTTTATAACTGACTCGATTTAAATGCAAGAAAAAAAATTATGTTCGTGGATAAAAACTATCCTCATAGTAAATGAGTATTATGATATTATTATTAGTTCATCTACTGTCTTTAAAAACTAGCCTCTGTTGTGAAGGGTTCTTGAATGCACCACAGTTATGTGCCACGAGACGCGATAGTTAAAGGTCAACATAACTTTGTCACAAACAGTCATCATATTTTTCATATTTTTTTACTTTATACATGAGTGCATAAATGTGAGCTTTGATGACGTTATGAAGCAATCCTATAATAATAATAATAATAATAATAAACAATCCTAATAGTTTTATTTTTTAAATTTTTTTATTTACAGAGTAGTAGTAATGAGCATCTACTGGGGTGTAGTCTCCTCTGTCTTTAAAAACTAACCTCTGTTTGGAAGGGTCCTTGAATGCACCACAGTTATGTGCTATGAGAGACAATAGACAAAGCCCAAGCCAGAATGTAATTTTTGTGATACTGACATTATTCACTTAAATATGATAAATATGTTCGGTTTCCCTTGACTTCAAGTATCTCTATTATGTTAGTGGATAAAAACAATCCTCATAGTAAATGAGTATTATGATATTATTATTAGTGCATCTACTGTCTTTAAAACCTAGCCTCGGTTGTGAAGGGTTCTTGAATGCACCACAGTTATGTGCCACGAGACGCGATACTTAAAGGTCAACATAACTTTGTCACAAATAGTCATCATATTTTTCATATTTTTTTATTTTTGCGTGAGTGCATAAACGTGAGCTTTGATGGTGTTTTGAAGCAGATGTGTTTTGTTTTTGTTTTTTTAAACTTTTTTAACAATTTATTTGATCTCAACTTTTTGACGTCGTATTTTATAACTGACTCGATTTAAATGCAAGAAAAACAATTATGTTAGTGGATAAAAACTATCCTCATAGTAAATGAGTATTATGATATTATTATTAGTTCATCTACTGTCTTTAAAAACTAGCCTCTGTTGTGAAGGGTTCTTGAATGCACCACAGTTATGTGCCACGAGACGCGATAGTTAAAGGTCAACACAACTTTGTCACAAACAGTCGTCATATTTTTCATATTTTTTTACTTTATACATGAGTGCATAAATGTGAACTTTGATGACGTTATGAAGCAATCCTATAATAATAATAATAATAATAATAATAAACAATCCTAATAGTTTTATTTTTTTATTTTTTTATTTACAGAGTAGTAGTAATGAGCATCTACTGGGGTGTAGTCTCCTCTGTCTTTAAAAACTAACTTCTGTTTGGAAGGGTTCTTGAATGCACCACAGTTATGTGCTATGAGAGACAATAGACAAAGCCCAAGCCAGAATGTAATTTTTGTGATACTGACATTATTCACTTAAATATGATAAATATGTTCGGTTTCCCTTGACTTCAAGTATCTCTATTATGTTAGTGGATAAAAAACAATCCTCATAGAAAATGAGTATTATGATATTATTATTAGTGCATCTACTGTCTTTAAAACCTAGCCTCGGTTGTGAAGGGTTCTTGAATGCACCACAGTTATGTGCCACGAGACGCGATAGTTAAAGGTCAACATAACTTTGTCACAAATAGTCATCATATTTTTCATATTTTTTTATTTTTGCGTGAGTGCACAAATGTGAGCTTTGATGACGTTATGAAGCAGATGTGTTTTGTTTTTTGAAACTTTTTTTTAACAACATTTATTTGATCTCAACTTTATGACGTCGTATTTTATAACCGACTCGATTTAAATGCAAGAAAAAATATTTCTAATGTTTCCAAAAGCGTAGGTCATGATCATGTGGCCCGAAACAACCGCCGAGTGTGTTTATGCCATGGGCCGGCCTTGGCCACAACATTAGGAACACCCGAAGCTCCAACTGCGTGCACAAAAGATGGATGTTTTCACTTAGGGGGAATATATATATATATATATATATATATATATATATATATATATATATATATATATATATATATATATATATATATATATATATATATATATATATATATATTAATGTGCTCAATATGCATGTGTGTGTGTGCGTGTGGGCGTGTGTGTGTGTGTGTGTGTGTGTGTGTGTGTGTGTGCGTGTGGACCGAAGACACGCAACCCCGCAGAGAGCTGGCCCAGCCAGGCCGACCCGCTGAGTGATAATGTTTAGTTTTGGGGGTGAAGAAGAAGGCGAGGGTTGGGGGAGGAAGGAGGAAAGGATGAGCGGATGACAAGGTTGAAGGCGTGCGGCTAAAGGAGAAGGTTGGAGAAGGTTGGACGGGTCACGGGGGAGTGACGGCCACGGAGGGGAGGGGAGGAAGGATGAAAGGGGCGAGCGAGAGAGGTCCCACTTGGTCTCGTCAGTCAGCCGTCCCTCGCTGACGCCTGAACCTCGGCTGACCCGGTGGCGACTGCCTCGGCGGTACAGGAGATATCAGGCGGGGGGGGGGAGGCGGGGGCGGCTGACCTTTGACCTTTCAATCGCCATCGCAGTCAGCGCCTTTCGCCCCTCCCTCGTTGGAGCGCGCTTGAAAACAGGACGGGTGAAAGGGAGGGCGGACACTTCATTAGGTACACCTGCACCGTCCAACCGGGCTCGTTGGCACCGTTGGGTCACTTGATTAGGTACACCCGTCTCAAACTCCGTCGACTTCGAAATCCCGTTCGGACCACCTGACTGCATTTGACTCGTCACTCGTGGTGCCAGGAAAGAAATAACTAGCAAGAGCAGCAAAGTACACACAGCAAATACTACTACTATTATCAATCAATCAATCAATCAATCAATGTTTATTTATATAGCCCTAAATCACAAGTGTCTCAAAGGGCTGCACAAGCCACAACGACATCCTCGGTTCAGATCCCACATCAGGGCAAGGAAAAACTCAACACAGTGGGATGACAATGAGAAACCCAGGGGAATTATTACTACTTTATTAGTTTTATTACTACTACTTAATTATTACTACTTTTTATACTAATTATTACTACTGCTATTACTATATACTGCTAATGTGTACTTTGAGCATTTAATCAACATGCTATTAGCACGTGGCTACATGTTTCATGTTTTCTATGCTAAAAACTCACCCTTGTTACTTTCAGTTCTGTTACCACAACACATTTTGTCAAGTTATGTATTCATTTTCAAAATACCATTTTTTTTGTTGCGTCACTCGAATACGTTTAGTTAGCATACATGCCATGTGTCTATATGCCATTTATTTGACATGCTAAAAACTCACGCCTATTACTTTCAGTCCTGTTAACCTAACAAACTTAAAAAAAAAATAAAAAAAAATGTTTATTGTTGGTTACATTAGCATAAATGCCATGTTACATGTTTCATGTGTTTTCTATGCTAAAAACTCACTCCTGTTACTTTCAGTCCTGTTAACCTAACAAACTTTAAAATAGATAAAACAAGAGTTTATTGTTGGGTACATAAGCATAAATGCCATTTTGCATGTTTTATGTGTTTTCTATGAAAAAAAACTCACTCCTGTTACTTTCAGTCCTGTTAACCTAACAAACTTTAGAATAAATAAAACAAGAGTTTATTGTTGGGTACATAAGCATAAATGCCATTTTGCATGTTTTATGTGTTTTCTATGCAAAAAAAACTCACTCCTGTTACTTTCAGTCCTGTTACTCCAACACACGTATTATGTTGTTTATTTTTTAATTTATTTTTGTTGCGTCACAATAATGTGCTTAGTGTTTACATGGTGTTAGCATACATGCCATGTGGCAACTTTTAAAATCTGTATTTTCTATCCTAAAAACTCTCTCTTGTTACTTTCAGTCCTGTTAACCTAACAAACTTAAAAAAAAATTTAAAAAAATGTTTATTGTTGGTCACATTAGCATAAATGCGATGTTACATATTTCATGTGTTTTCTATGCTTAAAAACTCACCCCTGTTACTTTCAGTCCTGTTACCTTAACACTTTTTGTAAAGTTATGTATTTATTTTTAAAATACATTTTTTTTGTTGCATCACTTTATGTTTAGTGTTTACATGGTGTTAGCATAAATGCCATGTGTCTATATGCCATTTATTTTCCATGCAAAAACTCACGCTTGTTACTTTCAGTCCTGTTACCCCAACACACTTTTTATGATATTTGTTTATTTTTAAAACATTTTTTTGTTGCATCACAATAATGTGCTTAGTGTTTACATGGTGTTAGCATAAATGCCATGTGGTAACTTTTAAAATGTGTATTTTCTATCCTAGAAACTCACTCCTGTTACTTTCAGTCCTGTTAACCTAACACAATTTGTTATGTTTTTTTGTTTTTTTTAAATTGTTGGTTACTTTAGCATTAAAGGCTACATGTTTCACGCATTTTCTGTGCTAAAATATTCACTCCTGTTACTTTCAGTCCTGTTGCCCTCACACATTTTGTAAAGTTATGTATTTATTTTCAAAGTACAATTTTTTGTTGCTACACCATGTGATGTGCTTAGTATCAACAAACTGTTAGCATAAATGCAATGTGTCGGTTTGCCGTTTCTTTTGTATGCCAAAAACTCACTCCTGTTACTTAGGGAAAGGTGCCAGAAGCCGGATAGGAGTGCTTCCCAGCATGCTTTGCGTCTGAAGACAGTGTTGTTTATTATTCCCCATTGTAGTCATTTGCGATACCAGAATTTCAGGTGTCAATATTGATACTTGTGAATTTTCACAAGTCTTGATACTTATTTGACACCACGATGAAAATATAAAACTGAGCCCGTTCACTTTTAAATTCACTGTTTAAAATCAGTGTGCTTCAACATCTCTTTGCACATAATTTAATATCAGTATGAGCGAGGTAACTATGGGTCAGGGTTAACCCAGAAAAACAAACATAAATATGTTCATAAATAACAACAATAGTCAACTATTTCACATTCTAAGCCTTCAACTATGTCAAACAAACAACATTGTTACCTAATATTCTTTCAATATGGTGGTAGTGTGACGTCATCATGTCATATGAGAGAGGTAACTATGGGTTAAGGTTAGGGTTAACCCAGAAAAACTAATATAAATAAGATCATAACTAACAATAGTCAACTATGTTACATTCTAAGTCTTCAAGTATGTTATAAACAAGACTGTTACCTAATATTCTTTCAATGTGGTGGTAGTGTGACATCATGTCATATGAGAGAGGTAACTATGGGTTAGGGTTAGGGTTAACCCAGAAAATCAAACATAAATATGATCATAAATAACAACAATAGTCAACTATTTTACATTCTAAGCCTTCATGTATGTTACAAACAATATTGTTACCTAATATTCTTTCAATATGGTGGTAGTGTGACGTCACCATGTCATATGAGAGAGGTAACTATGGGCTAGGGTTAACCCAGAAAAACAAACATAAATATGATCATAAATAAAAATAGTCAACTATTTTACATTCTAAGCCTTTAGCTATGTAAAAAAATATTATTGTTACCTAATATTCTTTCAATACGGTGGTAGTGTGACATCATGTCAAATGAGAGAGGTAACTATGGGTTAGGGTTAGGATTAACCCAGAAAATCAAACATAAATATGATCATAAATAACAATAGTCAATTATTTTACATTCCAAGCCTTCAAGTATGTAAAAAACAATATTGTTACCTAATATTCTTTCAATATGGTGGTAGTGTGACGTCTTCGTGTCATATGAGAGGTAACTATAGGTTAGGGTTAGGGTTAACCCAGAAAAACCAACATAAATAAGATCATAACTAACAATAGTCAACTATTTTACATCGTAAGCCTTCAAGTATGTAAAACAAACAACATTGTTACATAATATTCTTTCAATTTGGTGGTAGTGTGACGTCACCATGTCATATGAGAGAGGTAACTATGGGTTAGGGTTAACCCAAAAAAACAAACATAAATATGATCATAAATAACAACAATAGTCAACTATTTTACATTCTAAGCCTTCAACTATGTAAAAAACATTATTGTTACCAAATATTCTTTCAATATGGTGGTTGTGTGACGTCACCATTTCATATGAGAGAGGTAACTATGGATTAGGGTTAACCCAGAAAAACAAACATAAATATGATCATAAATAACAATAGTCATCTATTTTACATTCTAAGCCTTTAACTATGTAAAAAAACATTATTGTTACCTAATATTCTTTCAATACGGTGGTAGTGTGACATCATGTCATATGAGAGAGGTAACTATGGGTTAGGGTTAACCCAGAAAATCAAACATAAATATGATCATAAATAACAATAGTCAATTATTTTACATTCTAAGCCTTCAAGTATGTAAAAAACAATATTGTTACCTAATATTCTTTCAATATGGTGGTAGTGTGACGTCTTCGTGTCATATAAGAGGTAACTATGGGTTAGGGTTAGGGTTAACCCAGAAAAACAAACATAAATAAGATCATAACTAACAACAGTCAACTATTTTACATCGTAAGCCTTCAAGTATGTAAAACAAACAACATTGTTACATAATATTCTTTCAATTTGGTGGTAGTGTGACATCACCATGTCATATGAGAGAGGTAACTATGGGTTAGGGTTAACCCAGAAAAACAAACATAAATATGATCATAAATAACAACAATAGTCAACTATTTTACATTCTAAGCCTTCAACTATGTAAAAAACATTATTGTTACCAAATATTCTTTCAATATGGTGGTTGTGTGACGTCACCATGTCATATGAGAGAGGTAACTATGGGTTAGGGTTAACCCAGAAAAACAAACATAAATATGATCATAAATAACAATAGTCAACTATTTTACATTCTAAGCCTTTAACTATGTAAAAAAACATTATTGTTACCTAATATTCTTTCAATACGGTGGTAGTGTGACATCATGTCAAATGAGAGAGGTAACTATGGGTTAGGGTTAACCCAGAAAATCAAACATAAATATGATCATAAATAACAATAGTCAATTATTTTACATTCTAAGCCTTCAAGTATGTAAAAAACAATATTGTTACCTAATATTCTTTCAATATGGTGGTAGTGTGACGTCTTCGTGTCATATGAGAGAGGTAACTATGGGTTAGGGTTAACCCAGAAAAACAAACATAAATATGATCATAAATAACAATAGTCAACTATTTTACATTCTAAGCCTTTAACTATGTAAAAAAACATTATTGTTACCTAATATTCTTTCAATACGGTGGTAGTGTGACATCATGTCAAATGAGAGAGGTAACTATGGGTTAGGGTTAACCCAGAAAATCAAACATAAATATGATCATAAATAACAATAGTCAATTATTTTACATTCTAAGCCTTCAAGTATGTAAAAAACAATATTGTTACCTAATATTCTTTCAATATGGTGGTAGTGTGACGTCTTCGTGTCATATGAGAGAGGTAACTATGGGTTAGGGTTAGGGTTAACCCAGAAAAACCAACATAAATAAGATCATAACTAACAATAGTCAACTATTTTACATCGTAAGCCTTCAAGTATGTAAAACAAACAACATTGTTACATAATATTCTTTCAATTTGGTGGTAGTGTGACGTCACCATGTCATATGAGAGAGGTAGCTCTTTGTTAGGGTTAACCCAGAAA
>NC_084750.1:51640267-51660267 GCF_033978785.1 Entelurus aequoreus
TATAAGAGTGCTTCATCGCTGTAATGTGCTTAGTGTCAACATGCTGTTTGCATAAATGCCATGTGACAATTTTTTAAATGCATTTACTATGCTAAAAACTCACTCCTATTACTTTCAGTCCTGTTACTCAGACAAATATTTTATGTTATTTATTTTTGTAATATTTTTTGTTGCATCGCTGTAATATGCTCAGTGTCAATTTACTGTTAGCATGAATACCATGCGGCCACATACTTCCTGTATTTTTTATACTTTAAAAACTCACTTCTGTTACTTTCAGTCCTGATACCCCCACACATTTGGTATGTTATTTGTTTTTTTGTTTTTTGTTTTAAATGGTTGCATCACTATAAGTTGCTTAGTATCAACATGCTGTTTGCATAAATACCATGTATCTTTTTTTTAATGCATTTTCTATGCTAAAAAGTCACTCCTGTTACATTCAGTCCTGTTACCAACTATATTTTGTATTTATAACAGCGTTCCATTGCTGTAATGTGCTTAGTGTCAACATGCTGTTTGCATAAATTTAATTTGACCATTTTAAAATTGCATTTACTATGCTAAAAACTCACTTCTGTTCCTTTCAGTCCTGTTACTCAGACACATTTTGTATGTTATTTGTTGATTTCAAACCGTTTTTTTTTGTTGCATCACTATAATGTGCTTAGTTTCAACATGCTGTTTGCATATCTACCATGGAGCACATTTTTTAATGCATTTTCTATGCTTAAAAGTCACTCCTGTTACTTTCAGTCCTGTTACCAAAAATATTTATTATGTTATTTGTTTATTTATAACAGCGTTGAAGAATCGCTGTAATGTGCTTAGTGTCAACTTGCTGATTGCATAGATACAATGGAGCAATTTTTAAAATACATTTTCTATGCTAAAAAGTCACCCCTGTTACTTGCAGTCCTGCTACTCAACACATTTTTAATGTTATTTTTTAATTTTTTTTTTTTTTTAAATGGTTGCATCACTATAAGGTGGTTAGTATCAACATCCTGTTTGCATAAATACCATGGATATTTTTTTAAATGCATTTTCTATGCTAAAAAGTCACTCCTGTTACTTTCAGTCCTGTTACCAACATATTTTTATTTTTTTGGTATTTATAACAGCGTTGCATTGCTGTAATGTGCTTAGTGTCAACATGCTGTTTGTATCAATTCCATGTGACCATTTTAAAAATGCATTTACTAATGCTAAAAACTCACTCCTGTTACTTTCAGTCCTGTTACCCCCACACATTTTGTATATTATTTGTATATTTTAAATCTTTTTTTTGTTGTTGCATCACTATAATGTGCTTAGTATCAACATGCTGTTTGCATAGCTACCATGGAGCACATTTTTCAATGGATTTTATATGCTTAAAAATCACTCCTGTTACTTTCAGTCCTGTTACCAAAATATTTCTTATGTTATTTGTTTATTTATAACAGCGTTGAATCGCTGTAATGTGCTTAGTGTCAACATGCTGTTTGTATAGATACCATGGAGCAATTTTTAAAATACATTATCTATGCTAAAAAGTCACCCCTGTTACTTTCAGTCCTGCTACTCAACACATTTTTTTATGTTATTTGTTTATTTTTATTTTTTTTAATGGTTGCATCACTATAAGGTGCTTTAGTATCAACATGCTGTTTGCATAAATACCATGGATTATTTTTTTAAATGCATTTTCTATGCTAAAAAGTCACTCCTGTTACTTTCAGTCCTGTTACCAACATATTTTTTATTTTTGGGGGGGTATTTTTAACAGCGTTTCACTTGCTGTAATGTGCTTAGTGTCAACAGGCTGTTTGTATAAATTTCATTTGACCATTTTAAAAATGGTCAAATGAATGAATGCTAAAATCTCACTTCTGTTACTTTCAGACCTGTTACTCAGACACATTTTGTATGTTATTTGTTTATTTCAAACCGTTTTTTTTGTTGCATCACTATAATGTGCTTAGTATCAACATGCTGTTTGCATAGCTACCATGGAGCAACATTTTTAATGTATTTTCTATGCTTAAAAGTCCCTCCTGTTAATTTCAGTCCTGTTATTCATTTTGTTGTTACTCATTACTCAACACATTTTGTATGTTGTTTGTTATTTATTTATTTTTAAATTGTTGCATCACTATAATAAACATGCTGATTTCATAATATAATTTTTTTAATGCATTTTCTATAATTTTTTTAATGCATTTTCTAGGCCAAAAAATCACTCCTGTTACTTTCAGTCCTGTTACCAACATATTTTGTATTTTTTGGGGGGTATTTATAACAGCGTTGAATCGCTTTAATGTGCTTAGTGTCAACATGTTGTTTACATAGCTACCATGGAGCACATTTTTTAATGCATTTTCTATGCTTAAAAGTCACCCCTGTTACTTTCAGTCCTGCTACTCAACAAATGTTTTATGTTATTTGTTTATTTTTATTTTTTTAAATGGTTGCATCACTATAAGGTGCTTAGTATCAACATGTTGTTTGCATAAATACCATGGATAATTTTTTAAAATGCATTTTCTATGCTAAAAAGTCACTCCTGTTACTTTCAGTCCTGTTACCAACATATTTTGTATTTTTTTTTTTTGGGGGGGGGGGGGTATTTATGACAGCGTTCCATTGCTGTAATGTGCTTAGTGTCAACATGCTGTTTGTATAAATTTCATTTGACCATTTTAAAAATGATCAAATGAATGAATGCTAAAAACTCACTTCTGTTACTTTCAGACCTGTTACTCAGACACATTTTGTATGTTATTTGTTTATTTCAAACCGTTTTTTTTTTGTTGCATCACTATAATGTGCTTAGTATCAACATGCTGTTTGCATAGTTACCATGGAGCTCATTTTTTAATGCATTTTTATGCTTAAAAGTCAATCCTGTTACTTTCAGTCCTGTTACCACAAATATTATTATGTTATTTGTTTATTTATAACAGCGTTGAATCGCTGTAATGTGCTTAGTGTCAACTTGCTGATTGCATAGATACAATGGAGCAATTTTTAAAATACATTTTCTATGCTAAAAAGTACTGTTACTTTCAGTCCTGCTACTCAACACATTTTTTATGTTATTTGTTTATTTATTTATTTTTTTAAATGGTTGCATCACTATAAGGTGCTTAGTATCAACATGCTGTTTGCATAAATACCATGGATAATTTTTTAAAAATTAATTTTCTATGCTTAAAAAGTCACTCCTGTTACTTTCAGTCCTGTTACCAAAAACATTTCTTATGTTATGTGTTTATTTATTACAGCGTTGAATCGCTGTAATGTGCTTAGTGTCAACTTGCTGATTGCATAGATACAATTGAGCAATTTTTTAAATACATTTTTTCTGCTAAAAAGTCACCCCTGTTACTTTCAGTCCTGCTACTCAACACATTTTTTATGTTATTTTTTTATTTTATTTTTTTTAAATGGTTGCATCACTATAAGGTGCTTAGTATCAACATGCTGTTTGCATAAATACCATGGATCATTTTTCAAAAATGCATTTTCTATGCTAAAAAGTCACCCCTGTTACTTTCAGTCCTGTTACTCAACACATTTTTTATGTTGTTTGTTTTTTTGTTTTTTTTAAATTGTTGCATCACTATAATAGGCTGATTTCATAAATATAATTTTTTAAATGCATTTTCTAGGCCAAAAAGTCACTCATGTTACTTTCAGTCCTGTTACTTGTACACAAATGGAGGGGGAAATGACTCCGATGGGCAAATAAAGCTTTTGAGTCATTCAATCAGACTTCCAGTTGAAAAAAAGTCAGAAATTGAAGTTTATTTAGTCTATTATTTGATAATAGGGCAATATAGACGCGGATTAACCCTTGAATGACAGCCCTGTATGACAGGTTTGTCGTATTGTTGACGTTGTCATGCAGTGTTAAGTACTGTATTGTGCAATATTTGCACATTTAGTATTTGACATAGACATTTTTAGACCATTCCCTTCCCAAATAAGTGATTTTGGCTTGCAGAGCAGTGCCTTGTACTGTTATTGTGCTCCACGCGGAGGTCATCCGGTCCTCCAGAGAGTCGTGAACTTCAGCGGCTAACTGCCACCTTAGCATCTCGGAGCGCGTGTCACAATATTGCCGCGTCTGGCGTTAACTTCCTGCTGGAGGAGGCTGCTGAAAAGGGTGGGGTAATATCGGCAGGAGTGCTCCAAGTTTAGCATGCATGTCAGAGCTCGGGGACGCTCCCAGAGCCAAATGCCAGTCTATAGATTGCGGGAGGGGACTAAAGATCACATCATCGTCCACCCGGACACTGGTGACACTGGACGGCGGACGTGGGAGAGAGGCTGCAGCGAATGATCCCTGCCAGGACGAGCGGTTATAGACAGATGCTGTCATTACCGGGCAAACGTGTGCACGGCGGGGCCCGACACCCCCCCCCTCCCCCGCCCGCCAGCACGAGCACGAGCGGTGATGGCGGCGTTATAGACAAGCGCTGTCATTAGAGGAGTCTCTATGGAGCTGAAATGATAACGAGGGAGGGTGAGTGTCCAGCAGGTGAGCGTGTGATGTGCACGGGAGGGGTCAGCGCCCTCAGCACGGCGCTCAACTCACTGGACATTTTGCAACAACAGCATCTGATGAATATAATCAGACTATTGTTGACACTTGCACTGGTGGAGAAAGGAATGTATGCTTTCATCATTTCAAAAAGGCAAAATACTAGACGCAGTATGATGCAGCACACTTCCACACCACTGCAATCTACAGCCACTATAATAAACCATTTTTTTTGGACTGATACAGTTCTTAAGATATGAGTTCTTGTTTTAAAGCTCACTGGATACAAGTGTCTACTCGGTGTTGAGGCAAACATGTTCAAGTATGAAATTACTTTTACTGGCAGTCAACATTGTGGCAAATCGATTATTATATTAGTAAAATAACAACAACAAATAAAAACACTACAGGACAACATTTCCCATAATCCATTTTTATCTTGGTGGATTGAATCTAATTTTATTAAATCATATAATTATTTTATATAATTTTTTCATTAAATCTAATTTGTTGATTTTTAGTATTTGCAATACAATTTGTTAAGATGTATTCTATTCTATTTTTTTTAAAATCTAACTTTAATAAGTGATATATATTGTTTTGTTATAATTTAGCTTACTAATCAAATGTAATTCTTTTATTGCATTAAATACAATTTTATTTTTGTTATATGTTGCCTCACAATTTGTTAAGACATTCTAAATCTAACATTAATTTATAAATATTTATTCATAATTTATTCAATTCTATCAAATCAAATGTAATTCATTTTATTTCATTACAATGTGTTAAGAGGTAGTATATTTTATTTCATTAAATAATAATTAGATTTTTTTTTTATTTGTTAGGATGTACTTTATTTTATTTGATTAAATCGAACTTTATCAAAATTCGTCTGTATTATTATAATTTATTCAATTCTATTAAATCAAATTGTAATATTTTATCATATTACATTAAGAGGTTTTTTTATTTATTTCATTAAATATACATATATTTTTAAATGTGTTTATTACATTTCTTAAGATGTATTCTATTGTATTTGATTATATTACCGCATATGTTTTTATTATAATTTATCTAATTAATCACATTTCATTAGTAATCAATCATAATTATAAAATTATAAAATCATAATCAATCACATCTCATTCAGCTGGAGGCGTGTCTTAATGAAATTAAACAACGGATGTCCGCTAACTTTTTGCAACTCAACGCCAAGAAAACGGAAATGCTGATTATCGGTCCTGCTAGACACCGACATCTATTTAATAATACCACCTTAACATTTGACAACCAAACAATTACACAAGGCAACTCGGTAAAGAATCTGGGTATTATCTTTGACCCAACTCTCTCGTTTGAGTCACACATTAAGAGTGTTACTAAAACGGCCTTCCTTCATCTCCGTAATATCACTAAAATGTGTTCCATTTTGTCCACTAGCGACGCTGAGATCATTATTCATGCGTTTGTTACATCTCGTCTCGACTACTTTAACCTATTATTTTCGGGCCTCCCTATGTCTAGCATTAAAAGATTACAGATGGTACAAAATGCGGCTGCTGGACTTTTGACAAGAACAAGAAAGTTTGATCATATTACGCCTATACTGGCTCACCTGCACTGGCTTCCTGTGCACTTAAGATGCGACTTTAAGGTTTTACTACTTACGTATAAAATACTACACGGTCTAGCTCCTGCCTATCTTGCTGATTGTATTGTACCATATGTCCCGACAAGAAATCTGCGTTCAAAGAACTCCGGCTTATTAGTGATTCCCAGGGCCCAAAAAAAGTCTGCGGGCTACAGAGCGTTTTCTATTCGGGCTCCAGTACTCTGGAATGCCCTCCCGGTAAAAGTTAGAGATGCTACCTCAGTAGAAGCATTTAAGTCCCATCTTAAAACTCATTTGTATACTCTAGCCTTTAAATAGACCCCCTTTTTAAACCAGTTGATCTGCCGTTTCTTTTATTTTCTGCTCTGCCCCCCCTCTCCCTTGTGGAAGGGGGGGCACAGGTCCAGTGGCCATGGATGAAGTGCTGGCTGTCCAGAGTCGGGACCCGGGGTGGACCGCTCGCCTGTGCATCAGTTGGGGACATCTCTGCGCTGCTGACCCGTATCCGCTCGGGATGGTCTCCTGCTGGCCCCACTATGGACTGGACTCTCACTATTATGTTAGATCCAGTATGGACTGGACTTTGACAATATTATACTAGACCCACTCGACGTCCATTGCATCCGGTCTCCCCTAGAGGGGGGGGGGGGGGGGGTCACCCACATCTGCGGTCCTCTCCAAGGTTTCTCATAGTCATTCTCATTGACATCCCACACTGGGTTGTGAGTTTTTCCTTGCCCTTATGTGGGATCTGAACCGAGGATGTCGTTGTGGCTTGTGCAGCCCTTTGAGACACTTGTGATTTAGGGCTATATCGGGGGTCGGCAACCCGCGGCTCTAGAGCCGCATGCGGCTCTTTGGCGCCGCCCTAGTGGCTCTCTGGAGATTTTTCAAAAATGTATGAAGAATGGAAAAAGATGAGGGGGAAAAAAAAAATCGATTTTTTTGTTTAGTATGGTTTCTGTAGGAGGACAAACATGACACAAACCTCCCTAATTGTTATAAATCACACTGTTTATATTAATTAATTAACTGAAAAATAACTGATTAATTAACTGATTCGAGTATTTGGCAAGCGCCGTTTTGTCCTACTAATTTTGGCGGTCCTTGAACTCACCGTATAGTTTGTTTACATGTATAACTTTCTCCGACTTTCTAGGACGTGTTTTATGCCACTCCTTTTTCTGTCTCATTTTGTCCACCACACTTTTAACGTCGTGCATGAGTGCACAAAGGTGAGTTTTGTTGATGTTATTGACTCGTGTGGAGTGCTAGTCAGACATATTTGGTCACTGCATGACTGCAAGCTAATCGATGCTAACATGCTATTTAGGCTAGCTATATGTACATATTGCATCATTACGCCTCATTTGTAGCTGTATTTGAGCTCATTTAGTTTCCTTTATGTCCTCTTAATTAAATGTATATCTCATGACACATGTAATATGGCTTTTAATTTTTTGCGGCTCCAGACAGATTTGTTTTTGTATTTTTGCTCCAATATGGCTCTTTCAACATTTTGGGTTGCCGACCCCTGGGCTATATAAATAAACATTGATTGATTGATTATTCTATTGTAATAAATACTATTTTTATTTTATTGTTTTCTATATATTTCCTTTTCAATCTGTTAAGATGTATGTTATTTAATTTAACTGAATCCAACTTCATTACATTATATTTTCTAATTTAATTTATTTTACGTCAATTTACATGAATTTACCTGAATTTAATATTATTTTATTTTATTTTATTTAATTCCGACTCGCCGTCCACGTGAGGCAACAGTGCATGTTGTTACTAAGTTGCTGTTGCCAGGCAACCCACAGAAACAGGTTTTTGCGCTACAGGCTAAGAGACTTGCCACCATCTTTAATGTCAAGCACAGGAGAGATAACAGGAGCGGTATCGCTCTTATCATCCCGTGGTTATCAGAAAGCGAGCACACGTTGTTCCAATGCGGTGTAGCGGTGTTTGCATTTGATAAAAACAGAAACACTTCTCTCTTTTTGAAGACAATGAAAATAAAAGTGAAAAGGTGTGCCTCGAACACTTTTATCAGCATCGGCGTGATAAGGAGCTTTACTTTGTCACGTGACGTCGGCCCATCAGATAACACCCACTCCTCTTCATATCCGATTGGTGTAGATTGCTTTTTGTCGGAGCTTCAAATGCGGAGCGGTCCTCGCCTGAGGGGGCCAGGCCGCCAAGGTGTGAGCG
This sequence comes from Entelurus aequoreus, assembly GCF_033978785.1. NCBI lineage: Eukaryota > Metazoa > Chordata > Actinopteri > Syngnathiformes > Syngnathidae > Entelurus > Entelurus aequoreus. Next base: position 51,648,637 of record NC_084750.1, read on the forward strand.
CATACTTTCACCCCTCTCACACACGCACAGGTGCGCCTCAGGGCGTGTACGAACGCCAGGCTTAGAGTTACACTCGCGAGGCTCACACCTGTCACTGAAACATCTCACAACCTGCTTCCAAACACACAACTGCCTCACTTAAAAGGCACCTCTCAGATGTGTGTGCCTAATTGCGTCGGTCGCCAGATTGACGGCTGTGTGTGTTGAGCGATACAGTCCCCGTTGTCAGCAGCCATCAAAGCTTGAGCGATACCATTTTGTGTCATTAAAGCGCACAAGATTGTGTTTCCAGTGTGTCACAACGCACGTGGAGACAAAAGACAGGTGGTTCTCAGGTGAGCTCCGTCCCCCGCCAAGCGTGATCCAAACATCTCTCAGCCCGGGGGGGTTGTGAGTTTGTGTCCCAGTGTGTGGGTGTGAAGCTATACATGTAACACGTATGCTTTCCCCCCCCCCCCCCCCCCCGCCCCCTCCTCTGTGATATGTTAGCAATTATCCAACACGTGCTTCTTCAGCCATGGAGGAGAACAAAGCCTCAGGTGGTCCACGGTAAAGTGTCGGAGCACCTGACTGCTGCTGGCTCCAGCTGTGTGTGTTTAACACGTGACACCACACGGTACACGCCGAGGAACCTTTGGCAAAAAAAAGATAGTCCACTGAGCGTCGAGACAAGAACACGGGAGGTTTCCTTCCGGTTGGATTTGGGGGCAAATCTGGACCCTTTGGTCTACTCCAGACATCGTCCTTAAAGGCCTACTGAAATGAATTTTTTTTATTTAAACGGGGATAGCAGATCTATTCTATGTGTCATACTTGATCATTTCGCGATATTGCCATATTTTTGCTGAAAGGATTTAGTATAGAACGACGACGATAAAGATTGCAACTTTTGGTATCTGATAAAAAAAAAGGCTTGCCCCTACCGGAAGTAGCGTGACGTAGTCAGTTGAACATATACGCAAAGTTCCCTATTGTTTACAATGATGGCCGCATGAAGTGAGAGAGATTCGGACCGAGAAAGCGACAATTTCCCCATTAATTTGAGCGAGGATGAAAGATTAGTGGATGAGTAAAGTGCAAGTGAAGGACTAGTGGGGAGTTGAAGCTATTCAGATAGGGAAGATGCTGTGAGAGCCGGGGGTGACCTGATATTCAGCTGGAAATGACTACAACAGTAAATAAACACAAGACATATATATACTCTATTAGCCACAACACAACCAGGCTTATATTTAATATGCCACGAATTAATCCTGCATAAAAACACCTGCGTGTTTGTTACGCTAGCTCCTAGCTCCTCTGCTAGCTCCTAGCTCCATAGAACACGCCAATACAATTCAAACACCTGATCAACACACACAATCACTCAGCCCAAAAGACCGTTCATCCAACCCAAGGTTCATAAAGCTTATATATTTTTAAAAAGTTACGTACGTGACGCGCACATACGGTCAAGCTATCAAATGTTTAGCAGCCAAGGCTGCATACTCACGGTACCTGATATTCAGCTGGGAATGACTACAACAGTAAATAAACACAAGACATATATATACTCTATTAGCCACAACACAACCAGGCTTATATTTAATATGCCACAAATTAATCCTGCATAAAAACACCTGCATGTTTGTTATGCTAGCTCCTAGCTCCTATGCTAGCTCCTAGCTCCATAGAACACGCCAATACAATTCAAACACTTGATCAACACACACAATCACTCAGCCCAAAAGACCGTTCACCTAACCCAAGGTTCATAAAGCTTATATATTTTAAAAAAGTTACGTACATACGCAAAAAAAAGTTGCGCACATACGGTCAAGCGATCAAATGTTTAGAAGCCAAAGCTGCATACTCACAGTAGCACGTCTGCGTCTTTGTCATCCAAATCAAAGTAATCCTGGTAAGAGTCTGTGTTGTCCCAGTTCTCTACGGGCGTCTGTGTATCGAAGTCAAAAGTCCTCCTGGTTGGAGTCTCTGTTATCCGAGTTCTTCCATCTTGACTGCATCTTTCGGGAATGTAAACAAAGAAGCGCCGGCTGTGTACTGTTGTTGCTGACTACGTTCGAAAAATACGTCCATTTCGCACCGACAACTTTCTTCTTTGCTTGCTCAGCTTCCTTCTCCATAATGCAATGAACATGATTGCAACAGATTCACGAACACAGATGTCCAGAATACTGTGGAATTATGAAATGAAAACAGAGCTTTTTCGTATTGGCTTCAATGTGGAAGGCATACCCGCGTTCCCCGGTCTACGTCACGCCCATACGTCATCCTCAGAGGCGTTTCGAACCGGAAGTTTAGCGGCAAATTTAAAATGTCACTTTATAAGTTAACCCGGCCGTATTGGCATGTGTTATAATGTTAAGATTTCATCATTGATATATAAACTATCAGACTGCGTGGTCGGTAGTAGTGGGTTTCAGTAGGCCTTTAAGCCCAGACAATCAAAACAGCAAATATCTGTTGACAGTTTAAAGGCCTACTGAAATGACATTTTCTTATAGGGGATAGCAGATCCATTCTATTTGTCATACTTGATCATTTCGCAATATTGCCATATTTTTGCTGCAAGGATTTAGTAGAGAACATCGACGATAAAGTTCGCAACTTTTGGTCGTTGATAAAAAAGCCTTGCCTGTACCGGAAGTAGCGTGACGTCACAGGTTGCGGAGCTCCTCACATCTGCAGATTGTTTACAATCATGGCCACCAGCAGCGAGAGCGATTCGGACCGAGAAAGCGACGATTACCCCATGAATTTGAGCAACGCTGAAAGATTTGTGGATGAGGAAAGTGAGAGTGAAGGATTAGAGGACAGTGGAAGCGATTCAGATAGGGAAGATGCTGTGAGAGGCGGGTGGTACCTGATATTCAGCTGGGAATGACTAAAACAGTAAATAAACACAAGACATCTATTAGCCACAACACAACCAGGCTTATATTTAATATGCCACAAATGAATCCCGCATAACAAACACCTCCCCCCTCCCGTCCGTATAACCCGCCAATACAAATCAAACACCCGCACAACACACTCAATCCCACAGCCCAAAGTACCGCTCACCTCCGCAATGTTCATACAGCACATATATTTCCCCAAAGTCACGTACGTGACATGCACATAGCGGCATGCACATATACGGGCAAGCGATCAAATGTTTGGAAGCCGCAGCTGCGTACTCACGGTAGCGCATATCCAACTCAAAGCCCTCCTGGTAAGAGTCTCTGTTGTCCCAGTTCTCTACGTGTTTGTGTTGCTGCAGCCGGCCGCTAATACACCGCTTCCCACCTACAGCTTTCTTCTTTGCTGTCTTCATTGTTCATTAGACAAATTGCAAAAGATTCACCAACACAGATGTCACATACACACACTATTTGTAAGTAGTGTACGTCATAAAGGTTCTTTGAAATTATTTAAATGTATAAAATGCCACCAATGATTAGTTTTGAGAACACTTATGTATCGTGCTTTCACGATACATAAGTGTGAACCAGTTTTGTAGATTTCATAGCGCAGGGAGAAACCCGCTCCTTGGTGGGCGTAGTCGGAGACAAACTTGATGTGCAGGTTGGATTGAGTTGTTTTATATGTGATTATTTGTCTGTGTGTTTGTTGAAAACTTGTGATTTCTTGTTTTTAGCTATAAGGGGATTGTTAAAAGAAATTTTGGTGGTTTGGAGTGTATTGGACAGTATTCTTACTGTGGAATTTTGCAATGAAAACAGACGACTTAATAGCTGGCCACAATGGTGTCCCAATATGTCCGCTACAATCCGTGACGTCACGCGCAAACGTCATCATACCGAGACGTTTTCAGCAGGATATTTCGCGGGAAACTTAAAATTGCACTTTACTAATCTAACCCGTATTGGCAGGTGTTGCAATGTTAAGATTTCATCATTGATATATAAACTATCAGACTCATTTGCAGAAACACCAGTCAAAGATCCTCCATAATTGACACTAAGTTTCCTTTTGTTTTTAAGGAACTTGTCCAATATTGCTAGTCAAAGATCCTCTCAATAACGGGAGCACTCTGCTGTTTTTAAAAAAGTCCTTGGAAAAACATTTGTCACGTATTGTGTAAACGACAAGTGGAGTCTACTGCAGAAACACCAGTCAAAGATCCTCTATATTGACATTAATTTTTTTGTTGTTTTAAGGACCTTGTCCAAAATTGCTAATCAAAGATTCTCTCAATAACAGAAGCACTCTGCTGTTGTTAAAGAAATACTTGGAAAAACAGTTGTCACGTATTGTGTATACGACAAGAAGACTCTGGTGCAAAAAAACTAGTCAAAGATCCTCTAAATGACGGGAGCCCCTGTTGTTTTTAAAGAAAACACTGACAAAATTGCTAGTCAAAGATCCTCTCAATGACGTGAGCCCTCTACTGTTTGTAAAAACATCTTTGGAAAAACACTTGTCACGTAATTTGTATACGACAGGAAGACTCTAGTGCAAAAACACTAGTCTAAGATCCTCTAAATGATGGGAGCCCCTGCTGTTTTCAAAACCCACTTACAAAAATGCTAGTCAAAGATCCTCTAAATGACAGGAGCCCCTGCTGTTTTTTAAAAACCCACTTACAAAAATGCTAGTCAAAGATCCTCTAAATGACGGGAGCCCCTGCTGTTTTTAAAAACCCACTTACCAAAATGCTAGTCAAAGATCCTCTAAATGACGGGAGCCCCTGCTGTTTTTAAAAACCCACTTACAAAAATGCTAGTCAAAGATCCTCTCAATGACGAGAGCCCTCTGCTGTTTTCAAAGACATCTTTGGAAAAACACTTGTCACGTAATTTGTATACGACAGGAAGACTCTAGTGCAAAAACACTAGTCAAAGATCCTCTAAATGATGGGAGCCCCTGCTGTTTTCAAAACCCACTAACAAAAATGCTAGTCAAAGATCCTCTAAATGACAGGAGCCCCTGCTGTTTTTTAAAAACCCACTTACAAAAATGCTAGTCAAAGATCCTCTAAATGATGGGAGCCCCTGCTGTTTTCAAAACCCACTAACAAAAATGCTAGTCAAAGATCCTCTCCATGACGGGAGCACTCTGCTGTTTTTAAAGACATCCTTGGAAAAACACTTGTCACGTAATTTGTATACGACAGGAAGACTGTAGTGCAAAAACACTAGTCAAAGATCCTCTAAATGACGAGATCCCCTGCTGTTTTAAAAACCCACTTACAAAAATGCTAGTCAAAGATCCTCTAAATGACAGGAGCCCCTGCTGTTTTTAAAAACCCACTTACAAAAATGCTAGTCAAAGATCTTCTAAATGACGGGAGCACCTGCTGTTTTTAAAAACCCACTTACAAAAATGCTAGTCAAAGATCCTCTCAATAACGGGAGCACTCAGCTGTTTTTAAAGACATCCTTGGAAAAACACTTGTCAAGTAATTTGTATACGACAGGAAGACTCTAGTTTTTTGTTGTTTTTAAGGACCTGGTCCAAAATTGCTGGTCAAAGATCCTCTCAATAACAGGAGCAGTATTCAAAGACTTCCTGGAAAAACACTTGTCACGTATTGTGCAAACGACAGGTAGACTCTGCTGCAGAAACACCAGTCAAAGATCCTTTATATTGACAGAAGTTTTTTGTTGTTTTTAAGGACCTAGTCCAAAATTGCTAGTCAAAGATCCTCTCAATAACGGGAGCAGTTTTCAAAGACTCCCTGGAGTAACATTGTCACGTAAGTTGTATACGACAGGAAGACTCTAGTGCAAAAACACTAGTCAAAGATCCTCTAAATGACGGGAGCCCCTGCTGTTTTAAAAACCCACTTACAAAATTGCTAGTCAAAGATCCTCTAAATGACGGGAGCCCCTGCTGTTTTTTAAAAACCCACTTACAAAAATGCTAGTCAAAGATCCTCTCAATGACGAGAGCCCTCTGCTGTTTTTAAAGACATCTTTGGAAAAACACTTGTCACGTAATTTGTATACGACAGGAAGACTCTAGTGCAAAAACACTAGTCAAAGATCCTCTAAATGACGGGAGCCCCTGCTGTTTTCAAAACCCACTTACAAAAATGCTAGTCAAAGATCCTCTAAATGACAGGAGCCCCTGCTGTTTTTTAAAAACCCACTTACAAAAATGCTAGTCAAAGATCCTCTAAATGACGGGAGCCCATGCTGTTTTTAAAAACCCACTTACCAAAATGCTAGTCAAAGATCCTCTAAATGACGGGAGCCCCTGCTGTTTTTAAAAACCCACTTACAAAAATGCTAGTCAAAGATCCTCTCAATGACGAGAGCCCTCTGCTGTTTTCAAAGACATCTTTGGAAAAACACTTGTCACGTAATTTGTATACGACAGGAAGACTCTAGTGCAAAAACACTAGTCAAAGATCCTCTAAATGATGGGAGCCCCTGCTGTTTTCAAAACCCACTAACAAAAATGCTAGTCAAAGATCCTCTAAATGACAGGAGCCCCTGCTGTTTTTAAAAACCCACTTACAAAAATGCTAGTCAAAGATCCTCTAAATGACAGGAGCCCCTGCTGTTTTTAAAAACCCACTTACAAAAATGCTACTCAAAGATCCTCTCCATGACGGGAGCACTCTGCTGTTTTTAAAGACATCCTTGGAAAAACACTTGTCACGTAATTTGTATACGACAGGAAGACTGTAGTGCAAAAACACTAGTCAAAGATCCTCTAAATGACGGGAGCCCCTGCTGTTTTTAAAAACCCACTTACCAAAATGCTAGTCAAAGATCCTCTAATTGACGGGAGCCCCTGCTGTTTTTTAAAAACCCACTTACAAAAATGCTAGTCAAAGATCCTCTAAATGACGGGAGCCCCTGCTGTTTTTAAAAACCCACTTACAAAAAATGCTAGTCAAAGATCCTCTAAATGACGGGAGCCCCTGCTGTTTTTAAAAACCCACTTACCAAAATGCTAGTCAAAGATCCTCTAATTGACGGGAGCCCCTGCTGTTTTTTAAAAACCCACTTACAAAAATGCTAGTCAAAGATCCTCTAAATGACAGGAGCCCCTGCTGTTTTTAAAAACCCACTTACAAAAATGCTAGTCAAAGATCCTCTAAATGACGGGAGCCCCTGCTGTTTTTAAAAACCCACTTACAAAAATGCTAGTCAAAGATCCTCTCAATAATGGGAGCACTCTGCTGTTTTTAAAGACATCCTTGGAAAAACACTTGTCACGTAATTTGTATACGACAGGAAGACTCTAGTGCAAAAAAACTAGTCAAAGATCCTTTAAACGACGGGTGCCACTGCTGTTTTTAAAAAAACACTTACAAAAATGCTACTCAAAGATCCTCTAAATAACGGGAGCCCTCTGCTGTTTTTAAAGAAATCCTGGAAAAACACTTGTCACGTATTGTATAAACGACAGGTAGACTCTGCTGCAGAAACACGAGTCAAAGATCCTTTATATTGACACAAGTTTTTTGTTGTTTTTAAGGACCTAGTCCAAAATTGCTAGTCAAAGATCCTCTCAATAACAGGAGCAGTTTTCAAAGACTTCCCGGAAAAACACTTGTCACGTATTGTGCAAACGACAGGTAGACTTTGCTGCAGAAACGCGAGTCAAAGATCCTCTATATTGACACAAGCTGTTTGTTGCTTTTAAGAACCTAGTCCAAAAATGCTAGTCAAAGATCCTCTCTATAGAAGCAGCACTGCTGTTTCTAAGGACAAAACACAAATGTGGACTTACTGTAAAAAGGTTTGGAAGCCATTTAGGTCTGATGTGGTCTGCTGGCTGGATGGAAACTAGTGCCAACTAGTGGCCGGCATGCACGTTACAGCTGTGTGGATCATCCATATGTCAACAAATGCCAACGCTGCCTGGTGCTAAGCTAAAGACTTCATTGTGTTGCAGTGTATAGGACGTTGTCATAGCGACGGTGACGCCACCCACTGTTCTGTTTGTATTTGTCCGAAGGTGTTTGGATTGGGGGCGTGTCCAAACAGGCCTGCACAATACAACACCAGGAAAATATGCCAAGTCGGCAGCCATTGTTTGATTTTAAAATCGGCCTGTTTGGCCCCCGTTTCTTGCCTTGTGAAGTCCCACGCGCTTCCTGCTCGGGACGAGGACCAAGGGCGGGGAGCGGGGGGGGGGGGGGGGGGGGGTGGGTTGGGTAAGAGACAGGATGAGCAGCCTGTTAGTCAGGTGTCGCCGCTCACATTCGTCATGTTCAAAACAAAGAAATGACACAAAGAGCATCCAGACATGTCACCCGATCTCTTCTCTACGTGCATGTGTGGCCAGATAAGTGGGGGGCCCGGGCGGGGGGTGAGGGCGCCTCATTGGCTGCCATGCTGGGGTCAAGCCGAGGCCGAGGACACGCGTGATGGATGGCGCTCTTGGAGACCACATAGCCGTCCTCGGGGCCTCAATAATAAGGCGGCCCCTCGTGTGCGCACGTCTTTGTGAGGCCGCGTTTGCCCGGGCAGGATCGCCCTTTTGGGGGGGGGGAAGAAGCACAGCCGGGCGAGGCCAACGTCTTCACGCCGGCGCAGTCCGATGATGTCATCGCCGCTGGCCGTCCTCCTCCATCATGCTGTCAATCCTTTTATCGGCACTCGCCTGTCGATGGAGGAATTCATTTTGTCTGCCAATCACGGCGGTGGGAGTGGTCAACATGTGCCGATACCTCGACGACCCTGATGAGTGACGGGCGTCGCTCTCTTGGCCGCCCGGACGTGACTGAAAGACCGGGAACAAACTTTCATTGGCCTGAAAATATGCACGCTTTTGGACTTTTTCATCTAAAAAGGAGGTTCTCATGTCAGCAAGGTTTCATGGCAAGGAGCTAGCACGGCTCTTCAACTGGCGGAACAGGGGCCAAACCCGGGCAAAACTTGGGGGACCAACATTTTTGCAGCAAAACCAGAGTTTTCCTGTGGACCATGTCAACAAATTGTTGGATCCTTGCATGAACATTTGAACCTCGCTAACAAACATAGAACACTGGGCTCCAAAGGTGTGGTTTACAGAACTGAGGAGTTCCTCAAGGCTCCCCTTTAAGTCCTCTCCTATAATTGTTTTAGTAATGTGATTTATGGGACTAATTGTTGCTGTAGCTTGTTTACTTCACATGCAGTCAGTAGTCATGTGGTTAACCTATTTAGTTATACTACTGGTGTTCCTCAAGGTTCCGTCTTAGGTCCTTTCTCTTTCATCATTTGTCCTACGAGTTCAGCTAAATTAAAACTTGCAAGAGACTAAATTTTTTTGCAGAAAATTCAGAAAAATACTACAGTGCTCCTGTTGGACCACGTCAACACATGGTCAGATTCTTGCATTGGCATTTGAATCTTGCTAGCAAACATAGAACACTGGGTTCCAAACTTGTCATTTACATAACTGAGGCGTTCCTCAAGGCTCCCCTTTAAGTCCTCTCCTTTTTGGCAGTTCTTTTTCCTAGTGTGATTTATGTGACTAAGGTGTTGCTGTAACTTCTTTACTTCACATTGAGTTGGTAGTCATGTGTTCAACTACTTTAGTTATACTAGTGGTGTTCCTCAAGGTTCCATCTTAGGTCCTCTCCTGGTCATAATTTGTCCTACGAGTTCAGTTAAATTAAAACTTGAAAGAGACTCACAATTTTTTTGCAGCAAATTCCGAAAAAGACTAGAGTGCTCCTGTTGGACCACGTCAACACATTGTCAGATCCCTGCATTGACATTTGAACCCCCCTAGCAAACAAAGACTATTGGGTTCTAAACTTGTCATATACATAACTGAGGTGTTCCTCCGTGCTCCTGTTGCGTAGAAGAACTTGGAGCACGTCAAAACATTGTCAAATCCTTACATTAACATTTGAACCTCGCGAGCAAACATAGAAAAGTGATTGTCCAAACTTGTGGTTTACAGAACTGAGGAGTCCTTCAAGGCTCCCCTTTAAGTCCTCTCCAATAAATTGTTTTCATAATGTGATTGATGTGACTAAAGTGTGGCTGTAGCTTGTTTACTTCACATGCAGTCAGTAGTCATGTTATCAACTGCTTTAGTTATACTTGTAGTGTTCCTCAAGGTTCCATCTTAAGTCCTCTCTTTTTCAACATTTGTCTCACGAGTCCAGATAAATTAAAACTTTTTAGCAGCAAATTCCTAAAAAAAACTACAATGCTCCTGTTGGACCACGTCAACACATTGTCACATCCCTGCATCGACATTTGAACCTTGCTAGCAAACATAGAAAACTGGGTTCCAAACTTGTGATTTACATAACTGAGGCGTTCCTCAAGGCTCCCCTTTATGTCCTCTCCTTTTTGTCACCCGTAATGTGATTTATGGGACTAAGGTGTTACTGTAGTTTGTTTACTTCACATGCAGTCAGTAGTCATCTGTTCAACTACCGTAATTTCCGGACTATAAGCCGCACCTGACTATAAGCCGCACCAGCTAAATTTAGGGGAAAATACAGATTGCTCCATATATAAGCCGCACCCGACTATAAGCCGCAGGGTTTTGATGTGTAATTACCGTAGTATATAGGGGTTCCTGCTACCACGGAGGGGATTGTCGGGACAGTGATGACTGTTTGGGAACGCAAAGCGTCCCATTTATTAACAATAAATCTTTCAATCATTCAATCAAACTTTCACATCTTTGACATGGCGAACAGCATTCGTGCAGAGTACAAATAATACAACGGTGCAAAGTAATACAAAGTGCTCGCCTGTACGTTATCAAAATAACCAGCCTACCGGTATATGAAAAGTCAGTCTTTAATCATTGTGTCATCGTCTTCCTCCTGTGTACTAAAACCACCGAAATCCTCTTCGTCGATGTCGGAGAAGAACAGGCCGTAAATAAGCCGCACCCTTGTATAAGCCGCAGGGACCAGAACGAGGGGAAAAAGTAGCGGCTTATAGTCCGGAAATTACGGTACTTTAGTTATACTAGTGGTGTTCCTCAAGGTTCAATCTTAGATCCTCTCTTTTTCATCATTTGTCCTACAAGTTCAGTTAAAAAATAACTTGGAAGAAACCAACATTTTTGCAGCAATTCCCTTAAAACACAAGAGTGCTCCTGTTGCGAAGAAGAACTTGGAGCACGTCAAAACTTTGTCAAATCCTTACATTAACATTTGAATCTCACTAGCCAACATACAAAAGTGTTCGTCCAAACTTGTGGTTTACAGAACTGAGGAGTTCTTCAAGGCTCCCCTTTAAGTCCTCTCCAATAGATTGTTTTCGTAATGTGATTGTTGTGACTAAAGTGTGGCTGTAGCTTGTTTACTTCACATGCAGTCAGTAGTCATGTGTTCAACTACTTTAGTTATACTTTGGGTGTTCCTCAAGGCTCCCCTTTAAGTCCTCTCCTTTTTGGCAGTTCTTTTTAATAATGTTATTTATGTGACCAAGGCGTTGCTGTTACTTGTTTAGTCAGTAGTATTCAACCTATTTAGTTATACTAGTGGTGTTCCTCAAGGTTCCATCTTAGGTGCTCAATTGTTCATCATTTGTCCCACAAGTTCAGCTCAAAAGAACTTAGGAAAGACTCACATTTTTGCAGCAGATTCTGAAAGGCACCAGAGTGCCGTCGTAGAGACGATTATTGACTGGATTTTTTTTCAGAAGGTGCCTAAAAACAGTAACTGGGACAAAATAAAATAGACCCAGATCAAATGTGTACTAT
>NC_084750.1:51665267-51740267 GCF_033978785.1 Entelurus aequoreus
TTTTCTGGCCCTCGCTGGAAGAAGTTTGGACACAAAGCAACATGGCTGCTCACTATTTGGCAGCTCCACTTCATCTTTAATGCAGTATTGTGTCAATTCATATTTATACGCCTCACTTTTTATCAGATAAAGTACTTTATTGTTCACAAAATGACATCAAATGTGTGTGTTGGTGCTACGAGCTAATCTTTTTTATCATTATTTTTGTTCACAATGTTACAATTTAATATTAATAATGTGTATTCATTAGGAAAACAAGAAATGATGGTTATGGCAAACAGAAAAATCATTGTTTATTTTCCCTCCAAAATAGGCTGTAAAGCACAGGTGTCAAACTCAAGGCCCGGGGGCCGGATGTGGCCCGCCACATCATTTTATTTGGCCCTCGAAAGCCTGGAAATAATATGCATCAATAAAGTACTGTAACTTTTCTCACTAAATGTATTCTTTCTTTCTATGTTGGGATAAAAAAAAAAAAAATGCACCCCATGTAATCGCAAATTACATATTAAAATGACAAATTAAATATTGTCTAATTATGCAAAAATGTATTCTCAAACATTAAAAACCTTTTTTTAGATTGAAATAAATACTAATAATAAGGATTTCAAAGCAATTTATCCATCAAATGCAATGTAAAAGTAGCAATAGATTTCATGGTAAAATTTAAGAAATTTACTGTGGTTTTTACAGCATTTTTCTCTAAATGAAAAAAACTGTACTTTTTTTTTTTACTGTAATAAACTGTTGTAATTTTACTGTAAAAATGCATTTTTTTATTTACAGTAAAAAAAAACAAATGTCAATTTTACAGTAAAATTCTGGCAACTGAGCTGCCTTTTTTTTTTACCATAGAAAAATGCAGCACTTTACAATAATATACACAACATTTTGAGGTCAAATTATTGCAACTCACCATATTTTTTTTACATTTTAGTTTAAAAAAAAATCTACTAATAAAATACATTTAAAAATTGTGTAATAATAGTATTCACTGTTAGAAAAGGCCCTCCGGGGCCCAAACATAACTGCGATGTGGCCCTCAGTTAAAACGAGTTTGACACCCCTGCTGTAAAGTGTATTTTATCAGATTTTCCCATCGATTGTGCACATTTATCGAGAGATTACTTGATTACAAAATAATCCCAAACTGAGAGTCTGGCGTGACACTAAATGGGACATTTTCAAGTTAAAGTCTACCCTAATATAATACTTAGATGAGTGGTATTGCAAAAACAAATAAAGTTAACAAATAAATAAAATGGTATTGTTATTATTATTATCTAATTGAATACCTTAAAAATACAGTATTCGTTTTTATTTATTTTTTTCTAGTTTTCCTCTGTTTTTTTTTTACAACATTTTGAGCCAACGTTTTAAATAATAAAATAGTTTTTTGGGGGCAGCTAATTCAGACAATTCCGTTATTTTATTTGTTGCCCAAAGTTTGCTCCTTATTCAAGTTACACATCAAGAATGTTCATAAACCAAAATCTCCTTGATTTAATCGGTGAGTTCATAGCTCCTTTACTAGGGCATCTGAATCGGAACCACCGGTTCTGGGGGTCCCACAAATATATTTCTTACTTTAAAAAAAAAAAAAAAGTTTGGTGTTTTTCCTTGTAATGTTCATTGTGTTGGTCAAACAGGTCCTTGGAGGTGGAGTCTTGCTTGTTTGACCAGTGTGGTCTCCACCTTGTTGTTTGGGCCCGTGCGTGCGTGTGTGTGTGGGTGTGTGCGTGCGTGTGTGTGTGTGTGTGTGTGTGTGTGTGTGTGTGTGTGTGTGTGTGTGTGTGTGTGTGCTATGACAACAAACTCAAAGTGTGACCGCTGCTTGACCCGAGGCTTTCTTTCGGAAGGGGACCCTGAAGGACCCTCAGTGGGGCCTAAACTCAACACTCCACATGTTTATTTATTTGCAAGCACTAATATTCGACACGCATTGATACTTTTCACCATCGTCTCGTTATTTTATTTTTTTTCTAAAGCCATTTTTAAACGGATCGGGATCCTTTTTAAGTGTCAAATAAAACGGATTGAAACGAGTTGCGTGCGGGGCGTATAACGAACAAAAGCAGCGTGTGCAAAACAAAAATAATTGTGTTTTAAGATATATTTTAAATTGAAAATAAAAAATATCAAATGACAATAAAAACATTTAATGTAATTTTAGTAAAATACAGTGTATTTAATATAGTATTTTTACGTTATTTCGTTGAATAATGTTGTTTTGGGTGTCCAAAGTGCGGCCCGGGGGCCATTTGTGGCCCGCAGGTCATTTTTTAACGGCCCCACGGCACATTTTAAAAATACGAATGAAAAAAATTAAAAACATGATAAGTGGTATAAAAGAGTAAACAGGTGAAATGTAACAAGAACATGTCGCAATGTTTACTCTAATAACACAAAGCTGCCATGCAGGCTGTTTCTTTCTTTAAAAAATAATAATGAATCAAAATCAATGTCATTATGAATTATTGACCTATTCAAGGCTCCAATTACGTCACATCTGAGATATTTTTGGGGAAAATGTTGCATATTTTGTGTTTGCCATATAAAAAACTGCAGCTGTTTTTTTTTTATAAAGAAGGGCCTAAAACGAACAAACGAAAAACATAAACAACAATAAAAACGTATGATTGACGGATAGATCTGAAGTTGATCTCGAGATTATTGTGTTAAAAGTAAACAGTCAAAAAATATATATAATTTATTTTTTAACACTATAATTACTTGGATCCCCAATTATTTTAGTGTGATTTGTTTTTAAGTGTCTTTGCTCAAAAAAATAATAATGAATTAAAATCAATGTTGTTATGAGTTATTGACCTTTTTAAGGCTCCAATTATTATATAACCTCAAATATTCCACTTGAAATTTTTATTGTGTGAAAATATTGCATATTTTGTATTTTTTTCCATAAAAAAACAGGACAACTTAAATCTTTAAAACCGTTATATTGACAGATAGACATAATGTTGATGTAGAGATTTAAAACTTGAATGATAATAAAAAATAATAATACTGAATAATGACACATTTTGAATATTTTTTTGACCAAAACCCTTTGGGGTCCCCGAGTGGAGGCCTAAATGTATATTTTTTTATACATATATTGTATTGGTTTTTAAAATAAAAAATATATCAAAATGGCCCCCGCTTGCTTTGATTTTTCAGAATGCGGCCCTCAGTGGAAAAAGTTTGGACACCCCTATTTTAGAATATTGGAAACTGATATAAAAAAATTCATTAAAATATTGTCAGTGCATTTGTTCAATTACTTAAAATATGTTTGCTTATTGCAAGCTTGTTTTGGGCATTAATAATAACAATAATACAACTTTTAAATATTTCAAACAACATTCCACGTACAAAAGAGTGAGTTTCCTTCAGGTTAAAGAAGACTTTGCACAACTTACAGTCTTCTGTGCCGCCTCAGCAGGTGTGCGCATGCGCCTCCACGGCCCATGCAGGTGGATCCCAGGTGACGCGCGATCATCAATCGTCTGTCTTTGATGGGAGTCGGCCTCCACTTCAAAACGAGAGGACAAAGTCCAATGACGTCATGACATTAAATCACGTGACGCACCTCTGCAACTCCGCACTGGCCCTCCTTGTCGACATCCTCACCGCCGTGTTGGGCTCAATAATGTTGATTTTTGCTCAAAAAAGTCGCCATTTTTTTAATATTTTTTTTAATAACACAAATCCCAAAGTCCTTTGGAGATGATTTCACTTTTTAATAATCGGCGCTGACAAGCCAGCAACACGTGACAGGTCTGACTGATAAAACTCAGCGTCCCGCCGCGGCCAGGAACCCGTGAACGCATCATGCAGCTCTGATACAAGACAATGTGCGGACAATTCACCTTTGATTGCGGGAATTGGAGGGCGCACTGATCAGGTCATGTGACACAACACACCTGCGGGGTGTCCAAACCACGTGATATGAGGGATGCGGCGGCCATGTTCATACATTTGTGTGCAGTAAACCGGCCAAACTGGTCCATGACGACAGAATAAGACTATCATCATTTTCCAAATGACAGTAATGCTCTGTCAAAGCAACGGCCATAGACTTTAGCAGAAAAAAAATTTAAAAAACTGTTTAAAAAATTTTTACAGTAAAAATAATCACAATACCAATTATGCACTGTAAAAACAACTACCAAAAAAAAATAAAAAATCCTGGCATAGTTTTCGGAATTTTACGGAAAAAATAGCATTGGTGTAACTTAAAAATTCACAGTCATGGTGAAAAAACAAAGTCTTAGTCTCCAGATGTTTACTGTAAAATTCCCAGTTAATTTTTTTCTATAAACAGAATTAAATTAGAAAACAGTAGCGCTGTTATTCTTACGGAAAAATTCTGGCGACTGAGCTGCTTTTTTTTTTTTTTTTGCTGTAAAAACTATGCTCGTGGTTTTTATAGTGTAACTGTAAATTTAAAAAATATGTTATTTTATACAAATGTTATTTTTATGGTCAAATTCTGGCCATTTTGTTTTTAATGGTAAAAATCTATGGTTGTCGTTTTTGCAGTGCATTGTAATGTAAACACCTTCATTGTTAAAAGCAGGGGTCCCCAAACTACGGCCCGCGGGCCGAATCTGGCCCCCCAACATCCAAAATCCGGCCCACGGGAAGTCCCAAGTTGAAAAAAAAAGTTGTTTATTTATTTATTTATTTATTTTTTATTTTTTTTAATGTTTCCTTTCTAATCCATTTTCTACCGCTTGTTACTCTCGGTGTCTCCTAGCCGCTCAGGCAAATCATATTGTCTAAAAATTAATTTTCCCATCCATAACGTGACAATGTTAAATGTCAAAACGGATTAAAAAGACAATGTATATATATATATATATATATATATATATATATATATATATATATATATATATATATATATATATATATATATATATATATATATATATATATATATATATAAATATATATATATATATATATATATATACAGCCCGGCCCCCGGCCAAATTTTTTTAACCCAATGCGGCCCACGAGTCAAAAAGTTTGGGGACCCCTGGTTAAAAGACAATCAAAATGATGGCCGACATTTTTACACCCTAAAACAAACGGGTGCTGTGTTTACAGTGCATAGCTGTAAATTGGAAAAACAGTGCCACTGGTATTTTTTACCACCAAATTCTGGCCTCCACTTTTACACCTTGAAATTGATGGTATCATTATTTTTTTTGTACTGTAAATGTCCCTTTTTTTTAAACCGTAAAATATCAATTTGGTGTTTTACAGTGCTTTACAGTAAATCCAAAAACAGTACCACTGTTATTTTTATGGTCAAATTCTGTCCATTTTGTTTTTAATCGTAAAAATTTACGGTCGTCGTTTTTTGCGGTGCATTTCTGTGATTGTGAACACCTTCATTGTTATTTTAACGATCAAATGATGGCCGCCATTTTTACACCCTAAAACAAACGGGTGCTGTGTTTACAGTGCATAGCTGTAAATTGGAAAAACAGTGCCACTGGTATTTTTTACGACCAAATTCTGGCCTCCACTTTTACACCTTGAAATTGATGGTATCATTATTTTTTTTGTACTGTAAATGTCCCTTTTTTTTTAACCGTAAAATATCCATTTGTTGTTTTACAGTGCTTTACAGTAAATCCAAAAACAGTACCACTGTTATTTTTATGGTCAAATTCTGTCCATTTTGTTTTTAATCGTAAAAATTTACGGTCGTCGTTTTTTGCGGTGCATTTCTGTGATTGTGAACACCTTCATTGTTATTTTAACGATCAAATAATGGCCGCCATTTTTACACCCTAAAACAAACGGGTGCTGTGTTTACAGTGCATTGCTGTAAATTGAAAAAAACAGTGCCACTGGTATTTTTTACCACCAAATTCTGGCCTCCACTTTTACACCTTGAAATTGATGTTATCATTATTTTTTTGTACAGAAAATGTCCGGGTTTTTTTACCGTAAAATATCAATTTGGTGTTTTACAGTGCTTTACAGTAAATCCAAAAACAGTACCACTGTTATTTTTATGGTCAAATTCTGGCGACTCAGCGTCCATTTTTTAAGGTCAAAGGGTCGTCCTTTTCTGCAGTGCATTACTGTGAATGAAAAAAATGTAACTGTCATTTTTACAGTAAAATTCTGGCTGAAAGTTTTTGACCTTAATATCTACAATTGTTGTTTTTACAGTGCATTACTGTAAATGGGAAAATAGTACTAATGTGTGTTTTTTTACAATAAATTTCCCGCCAGTTTTTACCATAAAATCTACAGTCAGTGTTTAAATTGAAAAAGGGTACTGCTGTTACTTTTACTTTGAAAGCTGGGAAATGGCCCCCCGGTCCACGCTTTGGACACCCCTGCCCTCCACAATATAAAAGACATCGATAACCAGTGAGTGGAAATAGTCCAAATAGTGCAAGAGTTCGCTCCCAGTCGGATCAGTACCCGTCGGCGCCGGTGGAGGACACGGTGGAGGAAGTGGGAGAAGGCGTACAAGGCGCAGAAACCGACTTCTCCGACGCCGCGTCGTCCATTTTCTCCCGGAGGCTCTCCCCGGGGTCAGAGGGCGCGGCCTTGGCCGTCAGGAGTCCCTCCTTCTCCCGCTTCTTCTGCTTCATCCGCCGGTTCTGGAACCAGATCTTCACCTGAGTCTCGTTCAGCTGCAGCGTGGCGGCGATCTCCACGCGCCGCGCCCGCGTCAGGTACTTGTTGAAGTGGAACTCCTTCTCCAGCTCCGTCAGCTGCTTGGTGCTGAAGTTGGTCCGGACCGCGTTGGGCGGGGCTCCGTAGCCCAACTCGCCTGACCGCCCTGAAGGTGCAGGAGGACAACTTAGACCTTGGTCACTGTAGACCTTGTCACCCTGAACTGTCTTTTGTCGTAAGGTTACAATACATTTGTATTGCAGTATTTCACTGTGGAATTATGCTGTTAAATGTTATCACTAAACAATGATAGAAAAATGCACATACAGCACTTAAAACCTTTAATCATAACAGTATATTATGGATTAAGCAATAAATCCATAAATCTGGCAAATAATCTGAATCATATGTGAACTTTATTGATATCAAGACAGAACGTAAACATCCATCCATTTTCTACCGCTTGTACCTTTCGGGGTCGCTGGAGCCTATCTCAGCTGTGGAAGGCGGGGTGCACCCTGGACAAGTCGCCACCTCGTCGCAGGGCCAACACAGATAGACAGACAACATTCACACTCACATTCAGTCAGTGGGCCAATTTTAGTGTTGCCAATCAACCTGTCCATATGTAATAAAAAATTACTATGACGCGGCAAATGAGAGTGAATAAGCTCTGCTTCGCCCTACTCCTTTTCGGATATGTCGGCATGTGAAATTGTCAAATATGTGAGGAACACACTGTAACTCTGCACTGTCACTGCGCGCATGTCGTAAACAAGGATGAATACCAATATCAATACCAGAACTCCCTCAATAGCTAAAAATGAGCATTTTTTCAATGCAGTTTTGAATGGAAGAGGTCAAATTGTTAATATGACTCAAAACTGCACTATCAAACATTAGTAACACTTTTCTTGTAAGGACTGAACCATTAAAATGTGTCCTTGTGAGAGCCAGCGTCCACTACAGTGGACATTTGTTCATAATTTCTTTGTTTCGGCTGGCCCTGAATGCATCACAACGCCAGCAAAAACCACGCAGTATTGAGCGTTTTTGATATATTATTGTCATTATCCATCCATTTTCTACCGCTTGTCCCTTTTGGGGTCGCTGGAGCCTATCTCAGCTGCATTCGGGAGGAAGGCGGGGTACACCCTGGACAAGTCGCCACCTCATCGCAGGGCCAACACAGATAGACAGACAACATTCACACTCACATTCACACACTAGGGCCAATTTTAGTGTTGCCAATCAACCTGTCCATATGTAATAAAAATGACTATGACGCGGAGAGTGAGTAAGCTCTGCTTCGCCCTACTCCTTTTTCGGATATGTCGGCGTGTGAAATTGTCAAATATGTGACGAACACACTGTAACTCTGCACTGTCACTGCGCGCATGTCGTAAAAAAGGATGAATAACAATATCAATACCAGAACTCCCTCAATAGCTAAAAATGAGCATTTTTTCAATGCAGTTTTGAATGGAAGAGGTCAAATTGTTAATATGACTCAAAACTGCACTATCAAATATTAGTAACACTTTTCTTGTAAGGACTGAACCGTTAAAATGTGTCCTCGTGAGAGCCAGCGTCCACTACAGTGGACATTTGTTGATCATTTCTTTCTTTCGGCTGGCCCTGAATGCATCACAACGCCAGCAAAAACCACGCAGTGTTGAGCGTTTTTGATATATTATTGTCATTATCCATCCATTTCTACCGCTTGTCCCTTTTGGGGTCGCGGGGGGTCGCTGGAGCCTATCTCAGCTGCATTCGGCCGGAAGGCGGGGTACATCCTGGACAAGTTGCCACCTCATCGCAGGGCCAACACAAATAGACAGACGACATTCACACTCACATTCACACACTAGGGACAATTTCAGTGTTGCCAATCAACATGTCCATATGTAATAAAAATGACTATGACGCGGCAAAGGAGAGTGAATAAGCTCTGCTTCGCCCTACTCCTTTTTCGGATATGTCGGCGTGTGAAATTGTCAAATATGTGACGAACACACTGTAACTCTGCACTGTCACTGCGGGCATGTCGTAAAAAAGGATGAATAACAATATCAATACCAGGACTCCATCAATAGCTAAAAATGAGCATTTTTTTCAATGCAGTTTTGAATGGAAGAGGTCAAATTGTTAATATGACTCAAAACTGTACTATCAAACATTAGTAACACTTTTCTTGTAAGGACTGAACCGTTAAAATGTGTCCTCGTGAGAGCCAGCGTCCACTACAGTGGACATTTGTTGATCATTTCTTTCTTTCGGCGGGCCCTGAATGCATCACAACGTCTGCAAAAACCTGCACTATTGAGCGTTTTTGATATATTATTGTCATTATCCATCCATTTTCTATCGCTTGTCCGTTTTGGGGTCGCGGGGGGTCGCTGGAGCCTATCTCAGCTGCAGAAGGCGGGGTGCACCCTGGACAAGTTGCCACCTCATCGCAGGGCCAACACAGATACAACATTCACACTCGGATTCACACACGAGGGCCATAGTGTTGCCAATCAACATGTCTATATGTAATAAAAAATGACTATGACGCGGAAAATGAGAGTGAATAAGCTTTGCTTCGCCCTACTCCTTTTCGGATATGTCGGCATGTAATATTGTCAAATATGTGACGAACACACTGTAACTCTGCACTGTCACTGCGCGCATGTCGTAAAAAAGGATGAATAACAATATCAATACCAGAACTCCCTCAATAGCTAAAAATGAGCATTTTTCCAATGCAGTTTTGAATGGAAGAGGTCAAATTGTTAATATGACTCAAAACTGCACTATCAAACATTAGTAACACTTTTCTTGTAAGGACTGAACCGTTAAAATGTGTCCTTGTGAGGGCCAGCGTCCACTACAGTGGACATTTGTTGATCATTTCTTTCTTTCGGCGGGCCCTGAATGCATCACGACGCCAGCAAAAACCACGCAGTATTGAGCGTTTTTGATATATTATTGTCATTATCCATCCATTTTCTACCGCTTGTCCCTTTTGGGGTCGCGGGGGGTCGCTGGAGCCTATCTCAGCTGCAGAAGGCGGGGTGCACCCTGGACAAGTTGCCACCTCATCGCAGGGCCAACACAGATACAACATTCACACTCGGATTCACACACGAGGGCCATAGTGTTGCCAATCAACATGTCTATATGTAATAAAAAATGACTATGACGCGGCAAATGAGAGTGAATAAGCTTTGCTTCGCCCTACTCCTTTTCGGATACGTCGGCATGTGACATTGTCAAATATGTGACGAACACACTGTAACTCTGCACTGTCACTGCGCGCGTGTCGTAAAAAAGGATGAATAACAATATCAATACCAGAACTCCCTCAATAGCTAAAAATGAGCATTTTTTCAATGCAGTTTTGAATGGAAGAGGTCAAATTGTAAATATGACTCAAAACTGCACTATCAAATATTAGTAACACTTTTCTTGTAAGGACTGAACCGTTAAAATGTGTCCTCGTGAGAGCCAGCGTCCACTACAGTGGACATTTGTTGATCATTTCTTTCTTTCGGCGGGCCCTGAATGCATCACAACGGCAGCAAAAACCACGCAGTATTGAGCGTTTTTCATATATTATTGTCATTATCCATCCATTTTCTACCGCTTGTCCCTTTTGGGGTCGCTGGAGCCTATCTCAGCTGAATTCGGGAGGAAGGCAGGGTACACCCTGGACAAGTCGCCACCTCATCGCAGGGCCAACACAGATATAGCATTCACACTCACATTCACACACTAGGGACAATTTTAGTGTTGCCAATCAACCTGTCCTTTTGTAATAAAAATGACTATGACGCGGAGAGTGAGTAAGCTCTGCTTCGCCCTACTCCTTTTTCGGATATGTCGGCGTGTGAAATTGTCAAATATGTGACGAACACACTGTAACTCTGCACTGTCACTGCGCGCATGTCGTAAAAAAGGATGAATAACAATATCAATACCAGAACTCCCTCAATAGCTAAAAATTCGCATATTTTTCAATGCAGTTTTGAATGGAAGAGGTCAAATTGTTAATATGACTCAAAACTGCACTATCAAATATTAGTAACACTTTTCTTGTAAGGACTGAACCGTTAAAATGTGTCCTCGTGAGAGCCAGCGTCCACTACAGTGGACATTTGTTGATCATTTCTTTCTTTCGGCGGGCCCTGAATGCATCACGACGCCAGCAAAAACCACGCAGTATTGAGCGTTTTTGATATATTATTGTCATTATCCATCCATTTTCTACCGCTTGTCCCTTTTGGGGTCGCTGGAGCCTATTTCAGCTGCATTCGGGCGGAAGGCGGGGTACACCCTGGACAAGTCGCCACCTCATCACAGGGCCAACACAGATTGACAGACAACATTCACACTCACATTCACACACTAGGGACAATTTCAGTGTTGTCAATCAACATGTCCATATGTAATAAAAATGACTATGACGCGGCAAAGGAGAGTGAGTAAGCTCTGCTTCGCCCTACTCCTTTTCGGATATGTCGGCATGTAATATTGTCAAATATGTGAGGAACACACTGTAACTCTGCACTGTCACTGCGCGCATGTCGTAAAAAAAGGATGAATAACAATATCTACACCAAAACTCACTCAATAGCTACAAATGAGCATTTTTTCAATGCAGTTTTGAATGGAAGAGGTCAAATTGTTAATGTGACTCAAAACTGCACTATCAAATATTAGTAACACTTTTCTTGTAAGGACTGAACCGTTAAAATGTGTCCTCGTGAGAGCCAGCGTCCACTACAGTGGACATTTGTTGATCATTTCTTTCTTTGTGCGGGCCCTGAATGCATCACAACGCCAGCAAAAAACCCGCAGTATTCGATATATCATCGTCATTAATATTGTCCACCTGAGAAATATAGCGTCCATTGAAGTGGACATGCGTGCATGTATAATGCACCTGGGGCACTTGAACGCACCACCCACCTGCCTTGGGGGGGTTCCTCTTGACTTTCATCCAGTCGAAGGTCTGCGCACATGTGGAGGCTCCCTCCGACAGCGGGGAGCAGCACCCCTCCAGGTGAGCGGCGTGGAGCGGGGACAGAGGGTTCGAGCACCCGGGGAAAGGCTCGTGGCCGCCCCCGTAGGCCGGGTGGGCGTACTGCAGCTGACCCTGCGCCAGGTGACCCGGGTACACCAGCGGGCCGCACTGGGCGAACCCCGCGGCGGCGGCGGCGTCCACTTCCTGGTTCAGCGCGTAATGGTTGTAGAAAGTCGGCGCGCCGTAACCGGAGCCGCAGGCCGCGTGCGCGCCGTACGCCAGCCCGGCGTGGCAGGAGCCGCGCGGCGGGGCGTCGTCCGGCGGAGCCCGGCTCGCCATGAAGCGCTCATCGGCGCCGCAGTTGCCCGCCGTCACGGCGCACGACTGGAACGCGGCGATGCCGTGATCCGGGTGGAAGGCTCTCACGGAACACGAGCCGCCCTCGCCGCTCATGACGGAATAATCCACGAAGGTGCTCATCGTGGCATCGTGGAGCACCTCTGATCTCTGCCTCGGCTGCCCTGCGTGACGACATTTACCTATGGGGAGGGGGCGGGAGGGGGGCAAGGGGGGGGTGACCGGCATCAATGAACGGGCGTGGTCACGTGACACCGGGTCAGCCACTCAGGCGCTATCTGCTGACAGATTGCCGCTGGAGTTGCCGCTCGTCCGTCAAATAACGCGCGGTGGCCGAGCGAGCAGGACGCGGACGCTTCCCGGGACGCACTTGAGGAGGACAGCCGCGCACGTTGACCTCAGGTGACCCTTTTTTTGTTGTTGTTGCATTACGTCATGATTTGTCCTATCAGGCTTGAGGGTTTACTTTACTCTGCAAATATTGTCTCGGCGGGGGGGAAATGTTGACCAAGACGCTCACATTTATCTCCCGGAATGACAGAAATGTCTTTTTAATGTCCTCAACTCCTCTCCGGGTCAACTCTGACTTCTATTGCGCGACCCTTATCGCGCGTTGATGGGACGTAACGTACCGCCCATGCGCACTTCAGCCCGCGGCGTGATGGTCTGGTTGGAAAAAAAGTGCTCGTCAAATGAATCTGCTGCGAGGGCACTAATGGATTGTGGGAGCGTGCGTGGGAGTGGGAGCAGACCGGAGGGCGACATTTACGCAGACGTGGGGGAGAAGGGCGCTGTCTTTGGTCATCTGTGGTATTGCAGTCGAAAACTTTTTTTTGAAGGAAAATTGCTTGTACAGACTGGGAATGAGCCTGCATGAACTGTAAAAAAAAAAAAAAAAAAAAATTATAATAAATAAATACAAATTATGTAGATTTTACGGTAAAAAAAAAAAAAATGACGAAAAAATGTCTTAAAATGGACCCTCGTTTTTTACAGTGAAGTACTAAAACTTTGAAAAACGGTATGCCACTGTGGTTTTTACGGGAGTAATTTCACAGTAAAATTTGGGGTCGTCGTTTTTACACCGTCCATCCATCCATCCATCCATTTTCTACCGCTCATTCCCTTCGGAGTCGTGGGGGGGCGCTGGAGCCTATTTCAGCTACAATCGGGCGGAAGGCGGGGTACACCCTGGACAAGTCGCCACCTCATCACAGATTTTACAGCGTGTTACTGTAAATGGAAAAAATGCATCTTTGTTGGTTTCTTGC
Organism: Entelurus aequoreus; assembly: GCF_033978785.1. Classification (NCBI taxonomy): domain Eukaryota; kingdom Metazoa; phylum Chordata; class Actinopteri; order Syngnathiformes; family Syngnathidae; genus Entelurus; species Entelurus aequoreus. The sequence continues at coordinate 51,678,558 of NC_084750.1, forward strand.
GATTCGATTATGGCGACTCATAGGTGCAGCGTAGAATTACCACCGTTTCACAGGGATTTGCTGTAAGTGGTAAAACAATACCCCCTCGACGCCGTAAGGGACAAGCGGTAGAAAATGGATGGATGGATGGGGGAGAAGGGCGATATCTTTGGTCATCTGTGGTATTGCAGTCGAAAACCATTTTTTTTGAAGGAAATTTGCTTGTACAGACTGGGAATGAGCCTGCATAAACTGTAAAAAAAAAAAAAAAAAAATTATAATAAATAAATACAAATTATGTAGATTTTACGGTAAAAAAAAAAATTGACGAAAAAAATTCTTAAAATGGACCCTCGTTTTTTTACAGTGAAGTACTAAAACTTTGAAAAACGGTATGCCACTGTGGTTTTTACGGGAGTAGGAAAATTTCACAGTAACATTTGGGGTCGTCGTTTTTACACCGTCCATCCATCCATCCATCCATCCATTTTCTACCGCTCATTCCCTTCGGGGTCGCGGGGGGCGCCGGAGCCTATTTCAGCTACAATCGGGCGGAGGGCGGGGTACACCCTGGACAAGTCGCCACCTCATCACAGATTTTACAGCGTGTTACTGTAAATGGAAAAACTGCATCTTTGTTGGTTTCTTGCGATTCGATTATGGCGACTCATAGGTGCAGCGTAGAATTACCACCGTTTCACAGGGATTTGCTGTAAGTGGTTAAACAATACCCCCTCGACGCCGTAAGGGACAAGCGGTAGTAAATGGATGGATGGATGGGGGAGAAGGGCGATATCTTTGGTCATCTGTGGTATTGCAGTCGAAAACCTTTTTTTTTTGAAGGAAAATTGCTTGTACAGACTGGGAATGAGCCTGCATAAACTGTAAAAAAAATAAAATAAAAAATTATAATAAATAAATAAAAATTATGTAGATTTTACGGTAAAAAAAAAAAAATTGACGAAAAAATTTCTTAAAATGGACCCTCGTTTTTTACAGTGAAGTACTAAAACTCTGAAAAACGGTATGCCACTGTGGTTTTTACGGGAGTAGGAAAATTTCACAGTAACATTTGGGGTCGTCGTTTTTACACCGTCCATCCATCCATCCATCCATTTTCTACCGCTCATTCCCTTCGGGGTCGCGGGGGGCGCCGGAGCCTATTTCAGCTACAATCGGGCGGAAGGCGGGGTACACCCTGGACAAGTCGCCACCTCATCACAGATTTTACAGCGTGTTACTGTAAATGGAAAAAATGCATCTTTGTTGGTTTCTTGCGATTCGATTATGGCGACTCATAGGTGCAGCGTAGAATTACCACCGTTTCACAGGGATTTGCTGTAAGTGGTAAAACAATACCCCCTCGACGCCGTAAGGGACAAGCGGTAGAAAATGGATGGATGGATGGGGGAGAAGGGCGATATCTTTGGTCATCTGTGGTATTGCAGTCGAAAACCTTTTTTTTTTTTTAAGGAAAATTGCTTGTACAGACTGGGAATGAGCCTGCATAAACTGTAAAAAAAATAAAATAAAAAATTATAATGAATGAATACAAATTATGTAGATTTTACGGTAAAAAAAAAAAAATTGACGAAAAAATTTCTTAAAATGGACCCTTGTTTTTTTACAGTGAAGTACTAAAACTTTGAAAAACGGTATGCCACTGTGGTTTTTACGGGAGTAGGAAAATTTCACAGTAACATTTGGGGTCGTCGTTTTTACACCGTCCATCCATCCATCCATCCATTTCCTACCGCTCATTCCCTTCGGGGTCGCGGGGGGGGCGCTGGAGCCTATTTCAGCTACAATCGGGCGGAAGGCGGTGTACACCCAAGACAAGTCGCCGCCTCATCACAGATTTTACAGCGTGTTACTGTAAATGGAAAAACTGCATCTTTGTTGGTTTTTGCGATTCGATTATGGCGACTCATAGGTGCAGCGTAGAATTACCACCGTTTCACAGGGATTTGCTGTAAGTGGTAAAACAATACCCCCTCGACGCCGTAAGGGACAAGCGGTAGAAAATGGACGGATGGATGGGGGAGAAGGGCGCTATCTTTGGTCATCTGTGGTGTTGCAGTCGAAAACTTTTTTTTGAAGGAAAATTGCTTGTACAGACTGGGAATGAGCCTGCATAAACTGTAAAAAAAATTAAATAAAAAATTATAATAAATAAATACAAATTATGTAGATTTTACGGTAAAAAAAAAAAATTGACGAAAAAATTTCTTAAAATGGACCCTCGTTTTTTACAGTGAAGTACTAAAACTTTGAAAAACGGTATGCCACTGTGGTTTTTACGGGAGTAATTCCACAGTAAAATTTGGGGTCGTCGTTTTTACACCGTCCATCCATCCATCCATCCATTTTCTACCGCTCATTCCCTTCGGGGTCGCGGGGGGGGGCGCCGGAGCCTATTTCAGCTACAATCGGGCGGAAGGCGGGGTACACCCTGGACAAGTCGCCACCTCATCACAGATTTTACAGCATGTTACTGTAAATGGAAAAACTGCATCTTTGTTGGTTTTTGCGATTCGATTATGGCGACTCATAGGTGCAGCGTAGAATTACCACCGTTTCACAGGGATTTGCTGTAAGTGGTAAAACAATACCCCCTCGACGCCGTAAGGGACAAGCGGTAGTAAATGGATGGATGGATGGGGGAGAAGGGCGATATCTTTGGTCATCTGTGGTATTGCAGTCGAAAACTTTTTTTTGAAGGAAAATTGCTTGTACAGACTGGGAATGAGCCTGCATATACTGTAAAAAAAAATAAAATAAAAAATTATTATAAATAAATACAAATTATGTAGATTTTACGGTAAAAAAAAAAAATTGACAAAAAAATTTCTTTAAATGGACCCTCGTTTTTTACAGTGAAGTACTAAAACTTTGAAAAACGGTATGCCACTGTGGTTTTTACGGGAGTAAGAAAATTTCACAGTAACATTTGGGGTCGTCGTTTTTACACCGTCCATCCATCCATCCATCCATTTTCTACCGCTCATTCCCTTCAGGGTTGCGGGGGGCGCTGGAGCCTATTTCAGCTACAATCGGGCGGAAGGCGGGGTACACCCTGGACAAGTCGCCACCTCATCACAGATTTTACAGCGTGTTACTGTAAATGGAAAAACCGCATCTTTGTTGGTTTTTGCGATTCGATTATGGCGACTCATAGGTGCAGCGTAGAATTACCACCGTTTCACAGGGATTTGCTGTAAGTGGTAAAACAATACCCCCTCGACGCCGTAAGGGACAAGCGGTAGGAAATGGATGGATGGATGGGGGAGAAGGGTGCTATCTTTGGTCATCTGTGGTATTGCAGTCGAAAACCTTTTTTTTTTTAAGGAAAATTGCTTGTACAGACTGGGAATGAGCCTGCATAAACTGTAAAAAAAATAAAATAAAAAATTACAATAAATAAATAAAAATTATGTAGATTTTACGGTAAAAAAAAAAAAAAAAATTCTTAAAATGGACCCTCGTTTTTTTACAGTGAAGTACTAAAACTTTGAAAAACGGTATGCCACTGTGGTTTTTACGGGAGTAGGAAAATTTCACAGTAACATTTGGGGTCGTCGTTTTTACACCGTCCATCCATCCATTTTCTACCGCTCATTCCCTTCGGGGTCGCGGGGGGCGCTGGAGCCTATTTCAGCTACAATCGGGCGGAAGGCGGGGTACACCCTGGACAAGTCGCCACCTCATCACAGATTTTACAGCGTGTTACTGTAAATGGAAAAACCGCATCTTTGTTGGTTTTTGCGATTCGATTATGGCGACTCATAGGTGCAGCGTAGAATTACCACCGTTTCACAGGGATTTGCTGTAAGTGGTAAAACAATACCCCCTCGACGCCGTAAGGGACAAGCGGTAGTAAATGGATGGATGGATGGGGGAGAAGGGCGCTATCTTTGGTCATCTGTGGTATTGCAATTGAAAACTTTTTTTTGAAGGAAAATTGCTTGTACAGACTGGGAATGAGCCTGCATAAACTGTAAAAAAAGAAAAATTATACTAAATAAATAAAAATTATGTAGATTTTACGGTAAAAAAAAAATTTGACGGAAAATGTTCTGTAAAATGGACCCTCGTTTTTTACACTGAAGTACTAAAACTGTGAAAAACGGTATGCCACTGTGATTTTTTATGGTAGTATGAAAATTTCACAGTAACATTTGGGGTCGTTGTTTTTACAGCGTGTTACTGTAAATGGAAAAACGGCATCTTTGTTGTTTTTTGCCATTCGATTATGGCGACTCATATGTGCAGCGTAGAATTACCATCGTTTCACAGGGATTTACTGTAAGTGGTAAAACAATACTCTCCCGACAACGTAAGGCAGTGGTCCCCAACCTTTTTGTAGCTGGGGACCGGTCAACGCTTGAAAATGTGTCTCACGGACCGGGGGGGGAATTTTTTTTTTTTATTTAATTTTTTTTTTTTCATTAACAAATACAATCATGTGTGCTTACGGACTGTATCCCTGCAGACTGTATTGATCCATATTGATATATGATGTATATATTGTGTTTTTTATGTTGATTTAATAAAAAAAAATTTAAACATTTAAAAAAAATTGATTAATTTGTTTTTTTTATTGGGTGGTTGGGGACCACTGCCGTAAGGGACATGCGGTAGAAATGGATGGATGGATGTATGGGGGAGAAGGGCGCTATCTTTGGTCATCTGTGGTATTGCAGTCGAAAAGGAAGGGGAGGGGAGGGACGTTCTGCGTGTCATCGATGAAAACATTTTTTTAAGGAAAATCTCTTGTACAGACTGGGAATGAGCCTGCATGAACTGTAAAAAAAAAAAAATCTGTAGATTTTACGGTAAAAAAAAAAATTTGACGGAAAATTTTGTGTAAAATGGACCCTCGTTTTTTTACATTGAAGTACTAAAATTTTGAAAAACGGTATGCCACTGTGATTTTTACGGGAGTAGGAAAATTTCACAGTAACATCTGGGGTCGTTGTTTTTACAGCGTGTTACTGTAACTGGAAAAAACGGCATCTTTGTTGGTTTTTGCGATTCAATTATGGCAACTCATAGGTGCAGCGTAGAATTACCACCGTTTTACAGGGATTTACTGTAAGTGGTAAAACAATACCCCCGCGACGCCGTAAGGCAGTGGTCCCCAACCACCGGGCCACGGCCCGGTACCGGTCCGTGGCCCGGTACCGGCCCGTGAATCGATTTGTACCGGGCCGCACAATAATTTATTTTTTTTTAAACATTTTTTTAAAAAATTATTTATTTATTTTTTATATTAAATAAACTTAAAAAACACAAGATACACTTACAATTAGTGCACCAACCCAAAAAACCTCCCTCCCCCATTTACTCATTCACACTCATTCGCACAAAAGGGTTGTTTCTTTCTGTTATTAATATTGCTGGTTCCTACATTATATATCAATATAGATCAATACAGTCTGCAGGGATACAGTCCGTAAGCACACATGATTGTATTTTTTTTATGACCAAAAAAATAAATAAATTAATACATTTTTTTAAGGAAAATCTATTGTACAGACTGGGAATGAGTCTGCATAAACTGTAAAAAAAATGTTTTTTAAATTCTGTAGATTTTACGGTAAAAAAAAATTTGACGGAAAATTTTCGTTAAAATGGACCCTCGTTTTTTACACTGAAGTACTAAAACTTTCAAAAACGGTATGCCGCTGTGATTTTTACGGGAGTAGGAAAATTCCACAGTAACATTCGGGGTCGTTGTTTTTACAGCGTGTTACTGTAAATGGAAAAACGGCATCTTTGTTGGTTTTTGCGATTCTATTATGGCGACTCATATGTTCAGCCATATGAGTCACTTACAGGGATTTACTGTAAGTGGTAAAAGTAAGAACCAAAGACATAAATGTCCACTGTAGAGGACACTGGCTGGTTCTCAGTGGGTTGTGTGAGCAAACCATTAGGTACACCTCTTGCACAACCCGCAAAAGGACATCAAATAGTTGGGAAGCCCCGCCCCCATCGTGGAGGAGGAGGGGGGCAGGGTAAGATGTCGAAGGGTGGGGCAAAGGGGGGATTTCTATAGGAACGCCATTTATTATTTGACGACTTGTGTGACGATGCATTGAGAGCAGGGGTCTCAAACCCGTGGCACGCGCACCCTGAGGGACTAATAGTTAGATATGTTATTGAACACTTGAAAATACTCCTTCAGGCCACTGACTATATCAATAAGTACAATAAATAAGTGATTATGCGAATGAGAGCACAACAAAACACACAACGAGCAACTTCCTGTGAGCAAGCGGACGTGTTTCTGACCGTTTCCTGCGGAACTTACCTCAAAATATAACATTTGTACTTTCAATTTTACATTTATTATAACAGGGTTCAATGACTATAGCAGGGGGGCCAAAACATTTGCCTCCGAGGGCCAAAGTGAAACTGCCAATTTTGACCGTGCAACAGCGACATATTTAAATATTAGTAATAAAGATTATCACACAGACATTGTGTCTAATTCAGTTAACATGCAGCATTTTTAACCCTAAAACACCCAAAAAGGTCATTTTGTGGAGATGTTCACCATTTCCGGGTGTTGTTGGTGTGACCAGCTCCTCCGACATATTTCATCTCATCGCTTTAAAAATGGACCCACACACATTGGACACGCGGAGGATGCTAAGTCCCGAAGTGTTTAGGTTTTTATTACAGGACGTGGCGACCAAGATGATCCTTTACCGTAAAGCGTCAAAAAGTCACAATTTTACCGGTTTTAAATTCAAAGTTAGCCTATAAAAATCACCCATCTTCAGATTTTACGATAAAAGAGCTGTCAGCTCAGAGTTTGGCCTTAAACTGTGTTTTTTACACTAAATTACTGTAAATTGAAAAACTGTACCACTGTTGTTTTTAAGTTGCTAAGCTGCCATTTTTTTTACCGTAAAATCTATGGCCATTTTTTACCGTGCATTACTGTAAATTGAAAAACATGACCACTGTGATTTTTACCGCAAAACTCTGGCTACTGAGCTGCTCGTTTTTTTACCATAAAAATCGACGTTTCTTGTTTTTACAGTGCGGTAAGTGGAAAAAAAATGGTCCCACGAATAATTTTACAGTACATTTCTAGCAACTGAGCTGCCAGGGTTTACAGTCAAATCTATTGTTTTTTTGGGTTTTTTTTACAGTGCAGCCTTGCGGACATGCCATCAGTGACTGTGCAGCTTGAAAGAGGTCAGTGTGAATCATTTTACATTTGGTAGACACCCCCGGCAGGCCAAATTTGGGCAGCGGGCCCCACTTTGGGCATCCAAGCTATTGACTGCCATAAAACCAAGAAATATCGATTTTCACGGTGGAAAAACTATCGCGTTTTAGTCACCAGAATTTTAACATAAAAACAGTTTATTCAATTTACAGGAATTTAGTCTAAAAACCACCTTACTGTTTATGGTAAAATAATTTTATCATTTTATATCGCCAAGTCCTGTAATAAAAACCTGAACACTTGAGAACTCAGCATCCTCCGTGTCCATTTTGAAAGCGATCTGATGAAATATGTCGGAGGAGCTGGTTTCTCAACAACACCCGGAAATGGTGAACATCTCCACAAAATGACCTTTTCGGGTGTTTTGAGGTTAAAAAAATGGTTGCATTTTAACTGAATTAGACACAAAGTCTGTGTAATACTCTATACTACTAATATTTAAATATGTCTTTGTGAGGCTACACTCATCACTTGCGATGCTGAACGCAGACTTTTAGCACATTTTCACTTTGGCCCTTGGAGGCAAATGTTTGGGGCCCCTGGTCTATAGCTTAAAGGCCTACTGAAATGATTTTTTTTTTATTTAAACGGGGATAGCAGATCCATTCTATGTGTCATACTTGATCATTTCGCGATATTGCCATATTTTTTGCTGAAAGGATTTAGTAGAGAACAACGACGATAAAGTTTGCAACTTTTGGTCGCTGATAAAAAAAAAAGCCTTGCCTGTACCGGAATTAGCGTGACATTACAGGAGGAAGGGCTCCTCACATTTTCCTATTGCTTACAATGCAGCAAGAGAGATTTGGACCGAGAAAGCGACGATTACCCCATTAATTTGAGCGAGGATGAAAGATTTGTGGATGAGGAACGTGAGAGTGAAGGACTAGCGTGCAGTGCAGGACGTATCTTTTTTCGCTCTGACCGTAACTTAGGTAGAAGGGTTCATTGGATTCCACACTTTCTCCTTTTTCTATTGTGGATCACGGATTTTTATTTTAAACCACCTCGGATACTATATCCTCTTGAAAATGAAAGTCGAGAACGCGAAATGGACATTCACACAGTGACATTTATCTCCACGACAATACATCGGCGAAACACTTTAGCTACGGAGCTAACGTGATAGCATCGGGCTCAAATGCAGATAGAAACAAAATAAATAAACCCCTGACTGGAAGGATAGACAGAAAATCAACAATACTATTAAACCATGGACATGTAACTACACGGTTAATGCTTTCCAGACTGGCGAAGGTTAACAATGCTGTTGCTAACGACGCCATTGAAGCTAACTTAGCAACGGGACCTCACAGAGCTATGATAAAAACATTAGCGCTCCACCTACGCCAGCCAGCCCTCATTTGCTCATCAACACCCGTGCTCACCTGCGTTCCAGCGATCGACAGAAGGACGAAGGACTTCACCAGATCATCCGTGCGCCTGGCGGCTAGCGTCGGCTAGCGCGTCTGCTATCCAAGTCAAAGTCCTCCTGGTTGTGTTGCTCCAGCCAGCCGCTAATACACCGATCCCACCTACAACTTTCTTCTTTGCAGTCTTCATTGTTCATTAAACAAATTGCAAAAGATTCACCAACACAGATGTCCAGAATACTGTGGAATTTTAAGATGAAAACAGAGCTTTTTTGTATTGGATTCAATGGTGTACCAATACTTCCGTTTAACTAGTGACGTCACGCGCATGCGTCATCATACACAGACGTTTTCAACCGGAAGTTTAGCGGGAAATTTAAAATCGCACTTTATAAGTTAACCCGGCCGTATTGGCATGTGTTGCAATGTTAAGATTTCATCATTGATATATAAACTATCAGACTGCGTGGTCGGTAGTAGTGGCTTTCAGTAGGCATTTAAAGTCACTGAGTTCAATTTCTCTGATTTGAAAGTTTTCCAAAGTCCTCCACACGCTTATAAAAAACTTCCTATATGCTGTTAAAACTCAAAATAAGTCATTTTAGCATGAAAACTGGGGGTTAGGGGACTACCATGCCACGTGATCGACTGAAATCCGACAAAACGTGATTTTTTTTTATTTATTTTTTTGCAGCCGTGGAAGTAAAGCACTATAGTGGCGTCGCCGCTGAAGGCTCCCTTCCCCCCAACCCTCTGACATCTGCAGCGGAGTGCATTGCGTGGGCGCTGCGGGTCCTCGTCCGTGGACAGCCAGCCCCGCTGCACCATGGCGGGCCTCGCAGCTCTTTGTGTGCCACACATGCGCGCAGAAAGGACGCGTTGTCTCGGAATGATTTGGTTACGCGGACGCCACTATAGCTGCAAACCCCCGCCATTTTTGCATCAAAAGCGCGCACACACACACACTTACACACACATATACACACACACTCCAGTTGCCGTGCATAGCTTTTAGATGATCGTATCGATCCGTGCAACCGGTGGCTGGAGCCTGATTTGACGCACAAAAGCTCCATATTGAACCGACTATTTATTAAACGATAATGAAGCTCTTTATAATCGTCTTATCGAACATATTGGCCCTTGGCGGGCTCCATCCAATAACCTTGCAAGAAAAAAAAAAACATCATGGTCATAAACCTAATATGGGCGTCGTGGGTTGGTTGGGGGGGGGCCTCACACGCACAACAAGCCTTTTTTTAAAGAGCACTATAAAAAGAAATAATTGCCGAGCGACCCCCTCTAAAAAAAAAAAAAAAAGCGTCCGAAATCATGAGTGGGTTTTTATTTGTGAGCATGCAGACACGAGTGGGTGTCTTTGGTGACAGCGCGGTGATTTATGAGCTCCTGCGGGCGAACGAGGCTCGGCTGTGCAGCGAGAAAACGCAAAAAAAAAAAAAATCAAAAAAAAAATCCTATTCTTTTACAGTGGAACTGCTCAAAAAATATATAATATATAAAAAAATATATGTGTAATAAATATTACAATTCCCCTAAATAGGAAAAATAGCATCAGTGCGCTTGCTCTAGTAATTTATATTCATGACCAACCTGTTGTTTAATTTGCATATTTGATGTTTTTTAATTGTTTCGGGGAATAGAAAAAGACTCCAAACACCAAAAAGTTGTAGCAAGTTCTTGTATTCTAACAAAAATATCCAAGGAGCTATACAAAAATAAAACTTGTAGAATTTGTCACACACACGTCATAATTTTCCCTCCCTCGCACACACACAAAAAACTTTTTTTTTTTGTTGTTTTTGTTTTTTTTGGGGGGGGGGGGATTACAATCGATTTACCGCCGGCCTCGCCGTCCACAAAAAAAAAAAAAAAAAAAAAAAAAGGTTTGCAACCAAGAAATCAAACGCGGCTAATAGTTGAGATTCTGCAGGTCGATCGTCGTCAGGGACTCGGCGAAAAAGTAGAAAGTGTCCGCGGAAATGTCCACGGGACTGTCCAGGGACTCCGACAAGCTCGGCGAGGCGGCGTCGGAGAGCTGCAGGCATGAGGAGTCCGCCGAGAAGGCCTGGAAGTCGTGTATAGAAACGTCCAGGGCCGGGGGACTGCAGTCGCCATTGTCCGGCCCAGATGCCGAGCCGGGGCCCATTGTTGCCGCGCAGCCCGCAGCCGCGTTGGGGAAATGTTTGAGATTTTTCTCATTGCTGTGGAGCGGGGTCGGGGCGTAGCCGCTATTGTGGACGTGCAGCTGCGTGGGAGCCAGATTGTTGTTGTGAAAGGAGAAGGTGTCTCTCTCCAGCAGGGCCCCGCTTTGCTCGTACAACTGGGGGCCCTCGTCGTCCTCGTCGCTGCAGCGCATGGCGTCCTCCCCTTCCTCCTCCTCCTCCTCCTCCTCTTCCCGGCCGCCGCCGCTGCCGCCGCTCCGGTCCCCGTTGTGGTTCTCCTTAGTCTGCGTCTGGCGCTTGTGCTTCATGCGCCGGTTCTGGAACCAGACTTTGACCTGGCGCTCGGTCAGGTCCAGCAGGGCCGCTATCTCCACCCGGCGGGGTCGGCACAGATACTTGTTGAAGTGGAATTCCTTCTCCAGCTCCAGCAGCTGCGTGTTGGTGTACGCGGTCCTGAGGCGCCGGGAGCCCCCTGGAGCCACGTCCACGACCTCCGGCGAGCCTGGGACAGAACCGTTCCATAACCGTCACTCTTTAAATTAAATGTGGAGGGGAAAAAAGGAGAAAAAGCGCACCCACCTTTAGGGGAGAAGCACACAGGTCCATTGGACAAGGTGGTCGCGGTGGTCGTGGGCTGCAGGTGGCTCCTCTTGGAGGCTTTCTTCTCCCGCATCCACGGGTACTCCGGGGGCAGCGAGGCGGTGGGCAGCGGGCTGCATCCGTCCGGGCTGTGCCTCGGCCGGCCGTGACGCGGGTGGCTGCCCGGGTTGAGGCTGGGGATGGTCTGCTCGAAGGGAGGGGGAATCAGTGTCGAGCTCTTGATTGATGAACTTTGAAAGGAATCCGCGACAGGGGGGAAAGATGTCAGGCACTCAGCGAGCGAAGGCTGACTATTGATAAATCCGCTCTCTCGCTCGAATTCGTAATTCATCTCCAGCCCAGGAACGTCTGCGCGCGTTACTGTCCAGTCCAGCGAGCTCAGCGGCCGGGGGGACAAATCATCCCCGAAAAAAGGATCCCGTGATGGGCTTTCCCCCCGATTATGGCCGCGCTGCGTGGAAGGAGTGGATTCATGCACGCCAGCTCGAAATTTGCACCGACGGGCCTGTCACATGATGACTTCTGTCCAATGACAACTTGGGCTTTCATCAAAACGCGCCACTGAGCTGCACCCGGATGGATCCCGAAAAAGTCTGCGGCTGCAGCTCGGGGGACTTTCCCTCACATCCTCGTCCTCCTCTCGGAAGAGGCTCGGAACCCCCCGACTCTTAAAAAAAAGGCTCTTTTTAGGAATGGCGGACGCTCTCGCTGGTGCAAAAGGACCCCTAAAGCTGGGGGCGCGCAGATTCGTGCACTCCTCTTTCTCGTATTGTTTGAGGATGTCAGGCGAGAACGCCCCCCACTACACACACACACACACACACACACACACACGCACGCACGTGCACGCACACACACATATCTTTAAAAAAAAAAAAAAAGAAGAAAAAGAAAACATACCCCAAACGTGATTGTCTTCACTCCCTTAAAGAAGCACATTTTATGGTTATTATGGTGGATTATTTTTGGATTAGTGCGCTCATGAATCAAGTAATCGGGTAAAAACACGTGCGCTTTTAACGTGTGTGCGTTCATTAAAAAATAAACAAAAAACAAAATATCTTTGACTTACGACTTTGTCCGATTAATCGGGAATCCCCGAATAAACAGGTCGTAGCCTCAATTCGTGTTGTAGGGGAAATAACTTAAACAAACAAACACGTGCACTTTTAACGTGTATGCGTTCATTAAAAAATAAACAAAAAACAAAATATCTTTGACTTACGACTTTGTTCGATTAATCGGGAATCCCCGAATAAACAGGTTATAGCCTCAATTCATGTTTTAGGGAAAATAACTTAGACAAACAAACACGTGCACTTTTAACGTGTGTGCGTTCATTAAAAAATAACCAAAAAACAAAATATCTTTGACTTACGACTTTGTCCGATTAATCGGGAATCCCCGAATAAACAGGTCGTAGCCTCAATTCGTGTTGTAGGGAAAATAACTTAACCAAACAAACACGTGCACTTTTAACGTGTATGCGTTCATTAAAAAATAAACAAAAAACAAAATATCTTTGACTTACGACTTTGTTCGATTAATCGTGAATCCCCGAATAAACAGGTCGTAGCCTCAATTCGTGTTGTAGGGGAAATAACTTAAACAAACAAACACATGCACTTTTAACGTGTATGCGTTCATTAAAAAATAAACAAAAGATCTTTGACTTACGACTTTGTTCGATTAATCGGGAATCCCCGAATAAACAGGTCGTAGCCTCAATTCGTGTTGTAGGGAAAATAACTTAAACAAACAAACAAGTGCACTTTTAACGTGTGTGCGTTCATTAAAAAATAAACAAAAAACAAAATATCTTTGACTTACGACTTTGTTCGATTAATCGGGAATCCCCGAATAAACAGGTCGTAGCCTCAATTCGTGTTGCAGGGGAAATAACTTAAACAAACAAACACGTGCACTTTTAACGTGTGTGCGTTCATTAAAAAATAAACAAAAAACAAAATATCTTTGACTTACGACTTTGTCCGATTAATCGGGAATCCCCGGATAAACAGGTCGTAGCCTCAATTCGTGTTGTAGGGGAAATAACTTAAACAAACAAACACGTGCACTTTTAACGTGTGTGCGTTCATTAAAAAATAAACAAAAAACAAAATATCTTTGACTTACGACTTTGTTCGATTAATCGTGAATTCCCGAATAAACAGGTCATAGCCTCAATTCGTGTTGTAGGGAAAATAACTTAAACAAACACGTGCACTTTTAACGTGTATGAGTTCATTAAAAAATAAAAAAAATAAAAAATATCTTTGACTTACGACTTTGTTCGATTAATCGTGAATTCCCGAATAAACAGGTTATAGCCTCAATTCATGTTTTAGGGAAAATAACTTAAACAAACACGTGCACTTTTAACGTGTGTGCGTTCATTAAAAAATAAACAAAAAACAAAATATCTTTGACTTACGACTTTGTCCGATTAATCGGGAATCCCCGAATAAACAGGTCGTAGCCTCAATTCGTGTTGTAGGGAAAATAACTTAAACAAACAAACACGTGCACTTTTGACGTGTATGCGTTCATTAAAAAATAAACAAAAAACTAAATATCTTTGACTTACGACTTTGTTCGATTAATCGTGAATTCCCGAATAAACAGGTTATAGCCTCAATTCATGTTTTAGGGAAAATAACTTAAACAAACAAACACGTGCACTTTTAACGTGTATGCGTTCATTAAAAAATAAACAAAAGATCTTTGACTTACGACTTTGTTCGATTAATCGGGAATCCCCGAATAAACAGGCCGTAGCCTCAATTCGTGTTGTAGGGAAAATAACTTAAACAAACAAACACGTGCACTTTTAACGTGTGTGCGTTCATTAAAAAATAAACAAAAAACAAAATATCTTTGACTCACGACTTTGTTCGATTAATCGGGAATCCCCGAATAAACAGGTCGTAGCCTCAATTCGTGTTGTAGGGGAAATAACTTAAACAAACAAACACGTGCACTTTTAACGTGTATGCGTTCATTAAAAAATAAACAAAAAACAAAATATCTTTGACTTACGACTTTGTTCGATTAGTCGTGAATTCCCGAATAAACAGGTTATAGCCTCAATTCATGTTTTAGGGAAAATAACTTAAACAAACAAACACGTGCACTTTTAACGTGCATGCGTTCATTAAAAAATAAACAAAAGATCTTTGACTTACGACTTTGTTCGATTAATCGGGAATCCCCGAATAAACAGGTCGTAGCCTCAATTCGTGTTTTAGGGAAAATAACTTAAAACAAAACAAAATGTTCCTGCTTGTCATAATTAGCATTCTTTTTTTTCTTCTAAAAAATGCATATGCAGACTTTTGACATGCGTGCATTCATTAAAAAATAAACAAAAAACTAAATATCTGCTGTGCGGCAACATGTGCAACTTGCCGCGACTTTGTTCGATTAATCGGGAATCCCCGAATAAACAGGTCATAGCCTCAATTCGTGTTTTAGGAAAAAATAACTTTAACAAAAAAAAAATTCCCTGCTTGTTAAAATTAACATTCTTTTTTTTCTTCTAACAAATGCATATGCAGACTTTTAACATGTGTGCATTCATTAAAAAATAAACAAAAAACTAAATATCGGCTGTGCGGAAACATGTAACAACTTGATCAACCGGCGACTTTGTTCGATTAATCGGGAATCCCCGAATAAACCGGTCATAGCCTCAATTCGGGAAAATAAGGGAAAATAACTTAAACTAAACATTTTTCCCCTGCTTGTCATAATTAGCATTCTTTTTTTTCTTCTAACAAATGCATATGCAGACTTTTAAAATGTCTGCATTCATTAAAAAATAAACAAAAAACAAAACATCTGCTGTGCGGAAACATGTGACAACTTGATCAACCGGCGACTTTGTTCGATTAATCGGGAAACCCGACTAAACACGTCATAGGGAAAATAACTTAAACAAAACATGTTTCCCTGCTTGTCATAATTTGCTGCATGTCATAATTTGCATTATTTTTTTTCCTATAAATGCATAAGCACACTTTTAACATGTGTGTATTAAAAAAAGTAATAATAAAAAAACCTATATCCTATAAGTCATTTCGATTAATCGAGTAATCGGATAAAACACATGTCATAGCCTCAATGCATGTTTTAGGAAAAATACGTTGAAATAAACAACTTTTTTTCTGCTTGTCATAATTTCCATTCTTTTTTTCTTCTCTTAAATGCATAAGCACACTCTTAACATGTGTGCATTAAAAAAGTGTTAATAAAAAACCTGTATCCTATTTAATCAATGGATAAGTCATTTCGATTAATCGAATAATCGGACAAAACACACGTCATGGCCTCAATGCGTGTTTTAGGAAAAATATGTTGAAATAAACAACTTTTTTTTCTGCATTCGCATTATTTTTTCTTCCCATAAATGTATGTTCACATTTTTAACATGTGATCATAAAAAGTAAACAAAAAACAAAAGATCTGCTGTGCGCAAACTACATACGACTTCATCCATCGATAACTTTGTTCGATTAATTGAGAAATGTGAGACGACACTTCATAGGGAAAATAACTTAAAATAAACAACAACAAAAAGGCTGCTTGTCATAATTTACAATATTTTTTCTTACAAAAAATGCGTATGCACACTCTTAACATGTGCATTGATAAAGAGATAAAAACATAGATAAAACTATACCCGACATAGTTTATGGATGAGTTTATTCGATTAATCGGATAAAACACTTCATAGACTCAAAGTGTGTTTCTAATAAATGCATATGCACACTTTTAACATGTGTGCATTAATAAAGAGATAACAACATAAATAAAACTATATCCGACATAGTCTATGGATAAGTTTATTCGATTAATCGTATAAAACACTTCTTAGCCTCAATGTGTGTGTCTAATAAATGCGTATGCACACTTTTAACATGTGTGTATTACAAAAAAAAATACAGAAAAACCCTATTTCCTATTAATCTATGGACGAGTCATTTTGATTAATCAAGTAATCGGAAACTATATACAACTTCATCTATCGACGACTTTGTTCGATTAATCGGGAAATGTGATACGACAAGGGAAAACAACTTGAAATAAACAAAAACAATGTCTGCTTGTCATAATTTACAATATTTTTTCATCCAACAAATGCATATGCACACTTTTATTTATGTTTTTTACCTCTTTATTAATGCACACATGTTAAAACTACACCCGACATAGTCTATGGATGAGTTTATTCGATTAATCGGATAAAACACTTCATAGCCTCAATGTGTGTTTCTAATAAATGCATATACACACTTTTAACATGTGTGCATTGATAAAGAGATTAAAAAAAACAAATAAAACTATAGTCTATGGATGAGTTTATTCGATTAATCGGATAAAACACTTCATAGCCTCAAAGTGTGTTTCTAATAAATGCATATACACACTTTTAACATGTGTGCATTGACAAAGAGATAAAAAAAAACAAATAAAACTATAGTCTATGGATGAGTTTATTCGATTAATCGGATAAAACACTTCATAGCCTCAAAGTGTGTTTTTAATAAATGCATATACACATTTTTAACATGTGTGCATTGATAAAGAGATTAAAAAAAACATAAATAAAACTATAGTCTATGGATGAGTTTATTCGATTAATCGGATAAAACACGTCATAGCCTCAATGTGTGTTTCTAATAAATGCATATGCACACTTTTAACATGTGTGCATTAAAAAAAAATACAGAAAAACCCTATTTCCTATTTAATCTATAGGATGAGTCATTCTGATTAATCAAGGAAAAAACACTTTGTAGCCTCAATGCGTGTTTTCGTCAAAATAGTTGAACTTCATAATCTGCCTTCTTTTTGTCTAACAAATGCATATTTATGATATTAAAATCACTTTTATCATGTGTGCATCAATTAAAAAAACAAAAAAACATTTAGTCAAAATTGGTGAAATAAACGTCGATTTTTTTTTTGGTCATGAATTGCATTCTTTTTTCATAACAAAGAAATCATCGTATCCCATTCATTTGTTTTTGCAACGATTAATCAAAGCAACAATAAATCACATATTTATTTCTAATCGATTAATAGTTGCGGCCCTAAGTAACATGGCACCAAAACAAACTTTAAAGCTCGTTGCTGCACAACACATGAAACATCCATCCATCCATCCAATTTCCTACCGCTTGTCCCTATGCTCCCGTGTTAATGTTTTGTAAGTACAACATTACGAACGTTTACATGCACAGTGGTCCCAGTGTATCAATTGGAGCTGAGTAATTACCGTCATGGTGGTAATAAACATCACATAAAACAGTCCTTGGCTGTGTTATTCGTGCTGGTCCTGCTGTGATTTTTTTTCCTCCGCCATCTCCCCCCCCCCCCCAAAAAACGCTACATTTGTCAGTAAACCCTCGCACAACATTGCCATTGAACGAAAAGTCCAAATAGGACTTTTAGTGGCGTCTAAGAGAGAGGAAAAGGTGGTGTGGGTCTCTCTCAGTTTGTTGCTTATATACCAAACAAAGAGTGCTGGAAGCCTGGGCGCGATCAATCTTACTCGCCAAAAGGTCTGACAGCTCGGTGCCCTCACAACACATTTAAGGCTTCTAACTCTCCCCCGGATCAAATGCGGCCAGGAAGTCGGCGAGAAACACTGGCCACTCAGACGAGCTGCATCCCCGCTCCCACATACTTCTCCCGGCTGTCGCTGGAGGGATCTTTGCAGAGATAAATAGCCATCGAACCAGGCGCGATCTCCTTGCTCGGGGAGGCATTGAACGCACCGCGGGTGAGTACCAGCACTCCACCTGGCTTTTTCTCCATTTATCTGCGGAAAACGCCATTTTTTTTGGTGCTTATTTGCGTGGATTTGGTCGCGGTAACGTAGGAAACGGTGCCTTTTTTTTTCCCCCTCTTCTTTTTGCAAGCTTTGTGTGAGAGGAGTGGGTGGAAAGCTTTTTAGTCCGCCTACACACATTACAGCAGGCAGGTTTAACAGCGCTTTCCCGTGGAGCAAAAACGCGAGAAAAAAAAAAAGAAAAAAAAAGAAGGTATTGCTGTGGGTAAAATATTAAATGTAATGATGTAGTGTGGAGGCAGAAGTGCAAGGTTTGACATGACATGCTTGCTTCAATTGTTCCCTGCTAACCATATGTCATGCAGGCCGGAATGCCCTCTTAAATCAATCATAGTCACTTTTTGTACAATAAAAAAAAAAAAAAAAAAAAGCAGCTGTGCAGCATATGCACATTAACAAATATTTTAATTCAATCCCGCCGCTTGTATTTAAATTGTCTAATTTTTGCTAATAAATATTGTTGTTTTTTTTGCTTGTGATTCTGCAGCATCCTTTCTGGAAATTGCTCCTTCAAAACGAGCGCTCATTTAGATTGTTGTCTGTGCTTGCAGAAGCTCCAGAAAGCTGACGTTTTTATGGTTATGGATGTGGCCGCGCTGCCGAGGGGAGAGCAGGAGGAGGAGGAGGAGGAGGAGGAGGAGGAGGAGGAAGGCCACCCGAGAGTTTTCTTCACGTCTCGCCGGCAGCAGAAAGGACAGAAATGATGCATTTGGCTCGGCCGTTTTAAGTGAATGAGATGAAAATGCATAAATAAATGTCAAATATTTTCAAATGCATTCTGCCATTTGTTAAATATATTTTTTGAACATATTTTTCCATTTTTCGTAATCAAATACACCCTTATTTTGAACGATTTTTTGCATTTTTTGTTTTTTATTTTACTTTTTTTTTATTGTATTTGAATTTTTTTGGATCGGATTTTTGCATTTAAGTATTTTTACGAATTCTTACATTTAAAAAAAAAATATATATATATATTTTATATTTTATTTGAATTTTTTGGATCGGATTTTTGCATTTAAGTATTTAAAAAAAAATCAAATGCATTCTGTTGGTCCCCAAATTAAAACAAATGTGCCTCGATTGTATTTCATTTGTTTTATTTACTTCTTCGAACTGGAGCAGCATGGAATGTATATGAAGGGGGGGGGTTGACGTGTTTGTTCTCATTCATATAAAAAAAAAAAACAGATAAAATGTGTCCTTCTTTGCACCGTTATTGCGTCGATTGATTGATTTTACATGATGTGAGGACCATATCAAATAAAAAATAGCTCCTCGAAGAAGAAAAAGGGGTGAAAATGGAGCCTGCTGTTCGAGTAAGGAGAAGGGGGGAAAAACTGAGCTTCAAATAATACTAGAGGACTATTTTTGTAACACTAAACAAAATAAATAACATCAGAAAGTCCAAACAAGCAAAGGCAGTCTATTTAAAAAAAAGGCTTTTCCCTCGACTATCCTTTCACAAGTGCAACAAAATGCAAACAAATAATCTTCAAATGCGGATAAATAAGTTCACATTGAAAAATAAATGCAATACCATGTTCATAATACCCTGTTTGAATTTAAAAACAAAGAAAAATAGATTAAATAGGCCTATCGTGAATGTCTTTGGGGGGGGGGGGGGGGTGATTATTTATCCTATTCGCTACTTCACACATGGTCAAACTAAAGGGAGGGAAAGGTGTGGAGGGACACAAAGAAAGGCGGTGATACGGTCCGGAGACAATGGGCGGAGTGATACAAAGTGCGCCACGCCGCTACAGATGCGTCAGTTTGGGCGCCTCCTGGATTCTTCCCTGAGAGTATTGCGGCGTAAGGTCCGTGTAGGTCGGCGTGGGCTCGCACACCGCGTGCTGCTGCCCGCCGCCCATCGTGATTGCTCCGTTGTAGTCCATGTTGGAGGACGGCGGGTGCGGGAGGTGCGTGAGGCCGAACACGGACGCCCCGGAGTTGGGCATGGGTTCGATGTAGCCTCCCCCGACGTAGACGGGGCTGCCCTGCATGTGCGCGCCGTAGTTGCCTCCCTGCAGGGCGTGCGCGTCATACTCGGGCGTGGCCGAGTCGGGGTACCGCTTCTGGGGGTTTAACGGCGGGGGGTATGACGTCATGCCGTACGCGTTCGGGTGAGCCTTGCTGTACGACGTCGGCGACTGGGACTCATAAGGAACACTGTTTACCAGAGAATGCATAGAGCTGAGGTATACGCCGCCGCCGCCGGGCGACGGCCCCACCGGGCTCCTGGGGGACTGACCCCCCGGGGAGGGCATCATCCCGACCCCCTTCTGATCCTTCTTGTATTTCATCCGGCGGTTCTGGAACCAGATCTTGATCTGTCTCTCCGTGAGGTTGAGCAGGTTGGCCATCTCCACCCTGCGGGGCCTGCAGAGGTACCGGTTGAAGTGGAACTCCTTCTCCAGCTCCACCAGCTGGGCGCTGGTGTAGGCAGTCCGGGCCCTCTTGGAGGCGGCAGACCCGGGAGGACTCTTGTCTCCGGGGCAACTCTCCACTGTGGTGGGAGGAGGAGGACAATCAGTAATCTATTACAGGCAGGACAGTGAAGTCACGTGACAACACCACCCCACTGCATGAGGGTTTGCTTCAAACTACTTTTTACAACTGAAGGCAGTAACCCGCATAAAACCAGCGTCCTCTGCAGTGGACATGTGTGTTTTGCATAGCATAGATAGGCTCCAGCGCCCCCCGAAACCCCAAAAGGGACAAGCGGTAGAAAAATGGATGGATGGATGGACTTTTAAAAAATCATAAAAAAGTGTAACTTTGACAAAATAAATACACCAAAAACAAATGTCCACTCCAGTGGACGCTGGTTCTCATTGGTTATTCTAAAATAAAACAAAGCGTCCTCTGCAGTGGACATTTGTGTTTTGTATATCATTACTTTTTGTTTTAAAAAAAAAGTGTACCTCTGACAAAAGAAATAAACCACAATCAAATGTCCACTACAGTGGACGCTGGTTCTCATTGGTTATGTTTAAAGCAATCAATGCCACCTGCGTGCAGTGGGCATGTGTGTTTTGCATAGCATGACTTAAACAAAAAAACAAAAAATTAAAAAAAAAGTGTAACTTTGACCAAATAAATACACCAAAAACAAATGTCCACTCCAGTGGACGCTGGTTCTCATTGGTTATTCTAAAATAAATCAAAGCCACCGGCATGCAGCGTCCTCTGCAGTGGACATTTGTGTTTTGTATATCATTACTTTTTGTTTAAAAAAAAAGTGTACCTCTGACAAAAGAAATAAACCACAATCAAATGTCCACTACAGTGGACGCTGGTTCTCATTGGTTATGTTTAAAGCAATCAATGCCACCTGCGTGCAGTGGGCATGTGTGTTTTGCATAGCATGACTTAAACAAAAAAACAAAAAATTTAAAAAAAAGTGTAACTTTGACCAAATAAATACACCAAAAACAAATGTCCACTCCAGTGGACGCTGGTTCTCATTGGTTATTCTAAAATAAATCAAAGCCACCGGCATGCAGCGTCCTCTGCAGTGGACATTTGTGTTTTGTATATCATTACTTTTTGTTTAAAAAAAAAGTGTACCTCTGACAAAAGAAATAAACCACAATCAAATGTCCACTACAGTGGACGCTGGTTCTCATTGGTTATGTTTAAAGCAATCAATGCCACCTGCGTGCAGTGGACATGTGTGTTTTGCATAGCATGACTTAAACAAAAAAAAAAAAAAAAACACAAAAAAAAAAGTGTAACTTTGACCAAATAAATACACCAAAAACAAATGTCCACTACAGTGGACGCTGGTTCTCCTGGGTTATGCTAAAAGCAATCAAAACCACCTGCATGCAGCGTCCTCTGCAGTGGACATTTGTGTTTTGTTGACTTAAAAAAAAAAGAAGTGTAACTCTGACAAAATAAATATACCACAATCAAATGTCCACTACAGTGGACGCTGGTTCTCATTGGTTATGTTTAAAGCAATCAATGCCACCTGCGTGCAGTGGGCATGTGTGTTTTGCATAGCATGACTTAAACAAAAACAAAAAAAAACAACAAAAAAAAGTGTAATTTTGACCAAATAAATACACCAAAAACAAATGTCCACTACAGTGGACGCTGGTTCTCCTGGGTTATGCTAAAAGCAATCAAAACCACCTGCATGCAGCGTCCTCTGCAGTGGACATTTGTGTTTTGTTGACTTAAAAAAAAAAAAGAAGTGTAACTCTGACAAAATAAATATACCAAAAAAACAATGTCCACTGCAGTGGACGCTGGGTTCTCATAGGTTGTGATAAAAGCAATCAATGCCAACTGAATGCAGCGTCCTTTGTAGTGGACATTTGTGTTTATCATATCATGACTTTAAAAAAAAAAGTGTACCTCTGACAAAATAAATACACCAAAAACAAATGTCCACTACAGTGGACGCTGGTTCTCCTGGGTTATGCTAAAAGCAATCAAAGTGCATGCAGCGTCCTCTGCAGTGGACATTTGTGTTTATCATATCATGACTTAAAAAAAAAAAAGTGTAACTCTGACAAAATAAATACACCAAAAACAAATGTCCACTACAGTGGACGCTGCTTCTCATGGGTTATGCTAAAATAAATCAAAGTACATGCAGCGTCCTCTGCAGTGGACATTTGTGTTTTGCATAGCATGACTTAAAAAAACAAAACTAAATAAATAAAATAAAGTGTAACTTTGACAAAATAAATACACCAAAAACAAATGTCCACTACAGTGGATGCTGGTTCTCATGGGTTGTTCTAAAAGCAATCAAAGTGCATGCAGCGTCCTCTGCAGTGGACATTTGTGATTTGCATATCATGACTTTTTTTTTTTTAAAGGGCACCTCTGACAAAATAAATAAAACATAAGCAAATGTCCACTACAGTGGACGCTGGTTTTAATGGGTTATGCTAAAAGCAATCAATGCCACCTGCATGCAGCGTCCTCTGCAGTGGACATTTGTGTTATGCATAGCATGACTTTGAGGGAAAAAAAAGAAAAAAAAAGTGTAACTCTGACAAAAGAAATACACCAAAAACAAATGTCCACTACAGTGGACGCTGCTTCTCATGGGTTATGATTAAAGCAATCAATGCCAACTGCATACAGCGTCCTCTGCAGTGGACATTTGTGTTATGCATAGCATGACTTTGAGAGAAAAAAAAGAAAAAAAAAGTGTAACTCTGACAAAAGAAATACACCAAAAACAAATGTCCACTACAGTGGACGCTGCTTCTCATGGGTTATGATTAAAGCAATCAATGCCAACTGCATACAGCGTCCTCTGCGGTGGACATTTGTATTTTGCATAACATTACTTTTTGTTTCAAAAATGTGTACCTCTGACAAAAGAAATAAACCAAAAACAAATGTCCACTACAGTGGACGCTGGTTCTCCTGGGTTATGCTAAAAGCAATCAATGCCACCTGCATGCAACGTCCTCTGCAGTGGACATTTTTGTTTTGCATATCATGACTTTAAAAAAAGAAGTAGATGTGTAACTCTGACAAAATAAATACACCAAAAACAAATGTCCACTATAGTGGACGCTGGTTCTCATTGGTTATGTTTAAAGCAATCAATGCTACCTGCATACAGTGTCCTCTGCAGTGGACATTTGTGTTTTGCACATCATGACGTCTTTTTTTAAGTATAACTCTAATAAAATAAATACACAAAAAACAAATGTTCACTATAGTGGACGCTGGTTCTCATTGGTTATGCTAAAAGCAGTCCATGTTGCCTTGCAGCGTCCTCTACAGTGGACAATTGTGCTTTGTGCAACTTTTTTTTCAATGTATAACTGCCACCACACAAATCAACCAAGTAAGTATAATAAGATAGGATAAATAAGCTAAAAGCAATCCACTGTACGTCAAATTAATTTTTTTCTCCAAAATGAATACCTCTGACAAAAGAAATCAATAAATTAAAATGTCCACTGCAGTGGACGCTGCTTCTCATAGTCAAAGATGCTAAAAGCAATCCTATGTCGGATATCCTCACACAGTTGTTTTCGCTCTATTTCTTTCGTCAGTGTTGTTTCAGAAAAAAACTGACTTGTTATGCCAAACACAAATGTCCACTGCAGTGGACGCTAGTTCTCATGGGTTAAAAATGCTACAAGCACTCAAAAGTAGGTCAATATATTCCCCTCAGAACCATCTTCCTCTGCAGTAGGCATTTGTTTTTGCAAAACAGGGCTATTTTCTTCTACAAAATGACTAAATAAACCAAACAAATGTCCACTGTAGTGGACTCTGGCTCTCATGGGTCAAAGGGGCGACAAGCGATCCAATGTAGATCAATATATTTCCCTCAGAAGTAACTTCCTCTGGAGTGGACTATTTTTTGTTTTGTTTTTTAATTAAAAGGGTAGTTAATTTCCACGAAATATATACCTTTGACACAATACTGTAAACAAATGTCCACTCCAGTGGACGCTGGTTTTTATGGATCAAAGATGCTAAAAGCAATTCAATGCCAGTCAATACATGCAGTCTATGTTATTGTGCAAAAATAAGCTTTGTTATGCCAAACACAAATGTCCACTACAGTTGACGCTAGTTCTGATGGGTTAAAAATGCTAAAAACAATCCAAAGTAGGTCAATTTATACTATTCAGAACCAGCATTTCATGCAGTGGATATTTGATTGTGCATAACAGGGCTGTTTTTGCCACGAAATGTATACTTCTGACAAAAGAAATAAACCACAAACAAATGTCCACTATAGTGGACACTGACTCTCATGGGTTAAAGATGCTGAAATAAATCCAATGTAGGTCAACATATTCTCCTCAGAACCAGTCTCCTCTGCAGTGGACATCAGTGTTTTGCGTAACAGTAGGTTTTTTTTTTCAAAATGTGTGACTCTGACCAAAGAAATAAACCGAATACAAATGTCCACTGCAGTGGACGATGGTTCTGATGGCTAAAAATGCTAAACACGATCCATTGTCGGTCAATATATTCTCCTGCACTTGTTTTTGGTCTAATTCTTCTGTCAGTGTTATTTTGGGAAAGATGTGCCTCGTTATGCCAAACACAAATGTCCACTCCAGTGGACGCGAGTTCTCACGGGTTAAAGACCCTAAAAGCAACCCAATGTAGGTCAATATATTCCCATCAGAACCACCGTCCTTTTCAGTGTAACTCTGACCCAAGAAATAAACCAAATACAAATGTCCACTGCAGTGGACGCTGGTTCTGATGTGTACGCTATGTTCAAAGCAATCACATGTAGGTCAATCTATTCCCCTCAGAACCATAGAAATGTGTTTTTTCTTAACAAGGCTAGGGTTTTTTTTAACCCGAAATGTATAACTCTTACAAAATAAATGAAGCAAACACAAATGTCCACTGCAGTGGACGCTTGTTCTCATAGGTTAAAGACGCTAAAGGTAACCCAATGTAGGTCAATATGTTCCCCTCAGAACCACCGTCCTCTGCAGTGGACATTTGTGTTTTGCATAACATGACTTTTTTTTCCAAATGTGTAACTCTGAGCCAAGAAATAAACCAAATACAAATGTCCACTGCAGTGGACGCTGATTCTGATGTGTACACTATGTTCTAAGCAATCACATGTAGGTCAATCTATTCCCCTCAGAACCACAGACATTTCTTTTTTTTTCTTAACAAGGCTGGGTTTTTTTTTAACCCGAAATGTATAACTCTTACAAAATAAATAAAGCAAACACAAATGTCCACTGCAGTGGACGCTTGTTCTCATAGGTTAAAGATGCTAAAAACAACCCAATATAGGTCAATATATTCCCCTCAGAACCACCGTCCTCTGCAGGGGACATTTGTGTTTTGCATAACATGACTTTTTTTTTCAAATGTGCAATTCTGACCAAAGAAATAAAGTGAATACAATTGTCCACTGCAGTGGACGCTGGTTCTGATGTGTACACTACATGTAGGTCAATCTATTCCCCTCAGAACCACAGAAATGTGTTTTTTCTTAACAAGGCTGGGTTTTTTTATAACCCGAAATGTATAATCCAAAATAAACAAAGCAAACAGAAATGTCCACTGTATTGGACGCTTGTTCTCATAGGTTAAAGATGCTAAAAGCAATCCAGCGTAGGTCACCGTATTCCCCTCAGAACCATTATTCTCTGCAGGAACTTTTGTTTTTGCATAAGAGGACAGTTTATTCTCCGAAATGTATACCTCAACAAAACAAATGTCCACCGCAGTGGACGCTGCTTCTCATGTGTTCGAGATGCTAAAAGCAAGCAAATGTGAGTCAATATATTCTCTTCGGGACCATGAGTGTTCTCTGCAGTGGACATTTGTCTTTTTGTTTCAAAATGTGTAACTCTGACAAAATAAATCAACCAATCACAAATGTCCACTGCAGTGGACGCTGGGTATCACAGTTCAAAGATTCTAAAATAAGTCCAAAGCCAGTCAAAATATCCTCGTGAAGCTATTTGTGCTCAATTTCTTCTGTCAGTGTTAAGTGGGAAATGATTTGCCTTGTTATGCTAAACACAAATGTCCACTGCAGTGGACGCCAGTTCTCCTGTGTTAAAGATGCTAAAAAACAATCAAATGTAGGTCAATACATCGTCTTCAGAACCAGCAACCCCCTGCAAGGAACTTTTCTTTCTGCATAAGAGGACCGTTTTTCTCTCAAAATAAATAACGAAACAAATGTCCACTGTAGTGGACGCTGGTTCTCATGGGTTAGAGATGCTGAAGTAAGATATCAAGCTCAGTGTATCCTGTATTTGTTTTTGCTCTATTTCTTATGTCAGTGTTATTTCAGAAAAAAGCAGACTTGTTATGCCAAACACAAATGTCCACTGCAGTGGACGCTGGTCATCATAGGTTAAAGATGCTAAACTCAATCCAATACCAGTCAATTTATTGTCATGCAGCAATTTTTGCTGTATTTCTTCTTCCAGTATTATTTTGCCTTGTTATGGCAAACACAAATGTCCACTGTAGTGGACGCTGGTTCTCGTGGGTTAGAGATGCTAAAGTAAGATATCAAGCTCAGTATATCCAGTAGTTGTGTTTGCTCGATTTCTTATGTCAGTGTTATTTCAGAAAAAAAGCAGACTTGTTATGTCAAACACAAATGTCCACTGCAGTGGACGCTGGTCATCATAGGTTGAATATGCTCAAATCAATCCAATGCCAGTCAATTAATTTTCATGCAGCAATGTTTGCTATATTTCTTCTGCCAGTATAATTTTGGAATTGGTTTGACTTGTTACGCCAAACACAAATGTCCACTGCAGTGGACGCTGGTCATCATAGGTTAAAGATGCTAAACTCAATCCAATACCAGTAAATGTATTGTCATGCAGCAATATTTGCTGTATTTCTTCCTCCAGTATTATTTTGCCTTGTTATGCCAAACACAAATGTCCACTGTAGTGGACGCTGGTCATCATAGGTTAAAGATGCTAAACTCAATCCAATACCAGTCGATTTCTTGTCATGCAGCAAATATTTGCTCTATTTCTTCTTCCAGTATTATTTTGCCTTGTTTTGCCAAACACAAATGTCCACTGTAGTGGACGCTGGTTCTCGTGGGTTAGAGATGCTACAATGACATATCAAGCTCAGTATATCCTGTATTTGTTTTTTCTCTATTTCTTATGTCAGTGTTATTTCAGAAAAAGTGCAGACTTGTTATGCCATACACAAATGTCCACTGCAGTGGACGCTGGTCATCATAGGTTAAAGATGCTAAACTCAATCCAATACCAGTCAATTTCTTGTCATGCAGCAAATATTTGCTCTATTTCTTCTTCCAGTATTATTTTGCCTTGTTATGGCAAACACAAATGTCCACTGTAGTGGACGCTGGTTCTCATGGGTTAGAGATGCTACAATGACATATCAAGCTCAGTATATCCTGTATTTGTTTTTGCTCTATTTCTTATGTCAGTGTTATTTCAGAAAAAGTGCAGACTTGTTATGCCATACACAAATGTCCACTGCAGTGGACGCTTGTCATCATAGGTTAAAGATGCTAAACTCAATCCAATACCAGTCAATTTCTTGTCATGCAGCAAATATTTGCTCTATTTCTTCTTCCAGTATTATTTTGCCTTGTTATGCCAAACACAAATGTCCACTGCAGTGGACGCTTGTCATCATAGGTTAAAGATGCTAAACTCAATCCAATACCAGTCAATTTCTTGTCATGCAGCAAATATTTGCTCTATTTCTTCTTCCAGTATTATTTTGCCTTGTTATGGCAAACACAAATGTCCACTGTAGTGGACGCTGGTTCTCGTGGGTTAGAGATGCTACAATGACATATCAAGCTCAGTATATCCTGTATTTGTTTTTGCTCTATTTCTTATGTCAGTGTTATTTCAGAAAAAGTGCAGACTTGTTATGCTATACACAAATGTCCACTGTAGTGGACGCTGGTTCTCATGGGTTAGAGATGCTACAATGACATATCAAGCTCAGTGTATCCAGTATTTGTTTTTGCTCTATTTCTTATGTCAGTGTTATTTCAGAAAAAGTGCAGACTTGTTATGCCATACACAAATGTCCACTGCAGTGGACGCTTGTCATCATAGGTTAAAGATGCTCAACTCAATCCAATACCAGTCAATTTATTGTCACGCAGCAATATTTGCTCTATTTCTTCCTCCAGTATTATTTTGCCTTGTTATGCCAAACACAAATGTCCACTGTAGTGGACACTGGTCATCATAGGTTAAAGATGCTAAACTCAATCCAATACCAGTCGATTTCTTGCCATGCAGCAAATATTTGCTCTATTTCTTCTTCCAGTATTATTTTGCCTTGTTTTGCCAAACACAAATGTCCACTGTAGTGGACGCTGGTTCTCATGGGTTAGAGATGCTACAATAACATATCAAGCTCAGTATATCCTGTATTTGTTTTTGCTCTATTTCTTATGTCAGTGTTATTTCAGAAAAAGTGCAGACTTGTTATGCCATACACAAATGTCCACTGCAGTGGACGCTTGTCATCATAGGTTAAAGATGCTAAACTCAATCCAATACCAGTCAATTTATTGTCACGCAGCAATATTTGCTCTATTTCTTCCTCCAGTATTATTTTGCCTTGTTATGCCAAACACAAATGTCCACTGCAGTGGACGGACGCTGGTTCTCATGGCTTAAAGAGGCCAATAGCAATCCAATGTCAGTCAATATATTCCCCTCGGCGGCAACAATGACGTCAGTGAGTCAGTTTCTTTTCTTTTTTTTTTAAATAGTGCCGTAATTCCAAGTCAAAATGTCCACTGCAGTGGACGTTGGTTCTGAGGAGGTTATGCTGTGCAATTTCAACAAAACATGCAACTTTTTGTTGCAGTGGACAAATTAAGGTTGCATTTGTCCGAGCCACAACTCGGACACCCCCGGCTTACAAGATGAACAAACAAAGTGGATAAACAACTCCTTAGATCATCAAAACATGAAAACATCCGACAACAACGCTCAGTTTTGAAGGACACTGCAGGCCTACATGAACTAACAAGATGTTTACATTCTAGGACACGTATTGATCATAAGGCGCTACACTCTTGTAGTCTCGTGCCGCAACATTGTTCCACTGCAAACAATAACAAGTGAGCATGAGTTTGTATGTGATCACACTTGATGAGGGGACTGCTGTTGTTAGCAGCATGCACGTCTTACTGCCAGCCAAATGTTTCATCCCGACGACAACAACGTGACTCTGAGCAGGGAAGCATAAAGTACGACTGCTGCATGCCAGGCTACATGTGTAGTAGCACATTCCACACTCCTCACGGTGTGGGAAGCGTCCTGACGGAGATAAGCGGAGTCTTGCAGACTCTCGCCGCATGCAAGCAGAGGCAGACTCCTGTGGCAGGCGGCCAACAGCACGTCGTACATTTTTTTTTACTGCCCGCCCAGCCAAACACGGAGCAGAGGGAACGTAGCATGACATAACCTCCTGCCAGATAGCGGTGGAATAAGGAGGCCAGGAAACACTAGTGGGGAAATAATGGCTCATAAATTGAACATAAGAGGACATTAACCTCCTGAGAACCAGCGGCTTCTGCAGTGGACTTTTGTTTCTGCTCCATTTCTCTCCTCAGAGAAAATATATATATGTCATACAAAACACAAACGTCCACTGCAGTGGACTTTTGTTTCTGCTCCATTTCTCTCATCAGAGAAAATATATATGTCATACAAAACACAAATGTCCACTGCAATGGACTTTTGATTCTGCTCCATTTCTCTCATCAGAGAAAATATATATGTCATACAAAACACAAACGTCCACTGCAGTGGACTTTTGTTTCTGCTCCATTTCTCTCATCAGAGAAAATATATATATATATGTCATACAAAACACAAACGTCCACTGCAGTGGACTTTTGTTTCTGCTCCATTTCTCTCCTCAGAGAAAATATATATGTCATACAAAACACAAACGTCCACTGCAGTGGACTTTTGTTTCTGCTCCATTTCTCTCATCAGAGAAAATATATATATGTCATACAAAACACAAACGTCCACTGCAGTGGACTTTTGTTTCTGCTCCATTTCTCTCATCAGAGAAAATATATATGTCATACAAAGCACAAACGTCCACTGCAGTGGACTTTTGTTTCTGCTCCATTTCTCTCCTCAGAGAAAATATATATGTCATACAAATCACAAACGTCCACTGCAATGGACTTTTGATTCTGCTCCATTTCTCTCATCAGAGAAAATATATATATCACACAAAACACAAACGTCCACTGCAGTGGACATTTGTTTCTGCTCTATTTCTCTCATCAGAGAAAATATATAAGTCATACGAAGCACAAACGTCCACTGCAGTGGACTTTTGTTTCTGCTCTATTTCTCTCATCAGAGAAAATATATATGTCATACAAAGCACAAACGTCCACTGCAGTGGACTTTTGTTTCTGCTCTATTTCTCTCATCAGAGAAAATATATAAGTCATACGAAGCACAAACGTCCACTGCAGTGGACTTTTGTTTCTGCTCTATTTCTCTCATCAGAGAAAATATATATGTCATACAAAGCACAAACGTCCACTGCAGTGGACTTTTGATTCTGCTCCATTTCTCTCATCAGAGAAAATATATAAGTCATAGAAAGCACAAACGTCCACTGCAGTGGACTTTTGTTTCTGCTCCATTTCTCTCATCAGAGAAAATATATATGTCATACAAATCACAAACGTCCACTGCAATGGACTTTTGATTCTGCTCCATTTCTCTCATCAGAGAAAATATATATGTCATACAAAACACAAACGTCCACTGCAGTGGACATTTGTTTCTGCTCCATTTCTCTCATCAGAGAAAATATATAAGTCATAGAAAGCACAAACGTCCACTGCAATGGACTTTTGATTCTGCTCCATTTCTCTCATCAGAGAAAATATATATATATATGTCATACAAAACACAAACGTCCACTGCAGTGGACATTTGTTTCTGCTCTATTTCTCTCATCAGAGAAAATATATAAGTCATACAAAGCACAAACGTCCACTGCAGTGGACTTTTGTTTCTGCTCCATTTCTCTCATCAGAGAAAATATATATGTCATACAAAGCACAAACGTCCACTGCAGTGGACTTTTGTTTCTGCTCTATTTCTCTCATCAGAGAAAATATATATGTCATACAAAACACAAACGTCCACTGCAGTGGACTTTTGTTTCTGCTCCATTTCTCTCCTCAGAGAAAATATATATGTCATACAAATCACAAACGTCCACTGCAATGGACTTTTGATTCTGCTCCATTTCTCTCATCAGAGAAAATATATATGTCATACAAAACACAAACGTCCACTGCAGTGGACATTTGTTTCTGCTCCATTTCTCTCATCAGAGAAAATATATAAGTCATAGAAAGCACAAACGTCCACTGCAGTGGACTTTTGTTTCTGCTCTATTTCTCTAATCAGAGAAAATATATAAGTCATACAAAGCACAAACGTCCACTGCAGTGGACTTTTGTTTCTGCTCCATTTCTCTCCTCAGAGAAAATATATAAGTCATACAAAGCACAAACGTCCACTGCAGTGGACTTTTGTTTCTGCTCCATTTCTCTCATCAGAGAAAATATATATGTCATACAAAGCACAAATGTCCACTGCAGAGGACATTGGTTCTCAGGAAGATGGGAAAGCTAACCCATTAATGTAGCCTCCTTAAGAATCAGCGTCCACTGCAGTGGACATTTGTGGGCACGCATAACAGGGCAATTTTTTTCTCTCAAGTTTGTAGCTCTGACAAAAGAAATAGACCACAGACAAATGTCCACTGCAGAGGACACTGGTTCTCAGGAAGAAGAGGAAGCTAACCGATTAATTTAGGGCCAATTGAGCCTCCTTAAGAGCCAGTGTCCACTGCAGTGGACATTTTTTTGTGGTCTCAGAGCTACAAACTTAAGAATAAAATAGCCCTGTTATGCATGCCCGTAAATGTCCACTGCAGAGGACGCTGGTTCTCAGGAAGATGGGGACGTTAACTCATTAGGGAGCCATTTAGCGTCCACTTCAGTGGACATTTGTGGACGTGCTTAAGATGGAAGTTTCTTTCTTGTGTTGTAATCATGACATAAACCAAAAAAAATTACAAATAAACATTTGGCATGTGTTGTGGACTGTATATGTAAAAAAAACAAAAACAATGTCCACTACAGAGTACATTGCTTCCCAACAGGATTAGATAGCTAACTAATGGTCATAAGGAACATTTAGCATCCTGGAGAACCAGTGTCCACTGCAGTGGACATGCACAAAACCGCTATGTTCTTCTTCAGTTTGTAACTTAGACAAAATCAATAGACCACAAACAAATGTCCACTACAGTGGACATGCATTAAACAGCTAAGTTCTTCTTCAGTTTGTATTCAGACAAAATCATTAGAACACCAACAAATGTCCACTACAGTGGACATGCATAAAACAGCTATGTTCTTCTTCAGTTTGTAACTCGGACAAAACCAATAGACCACCAACAAATGTCCACTACAGAGGACATGCACAAAAAAGCTATGTTCTTCTTCAGTTTGTAACTCGGACAAAACCAATAGACCACCAACAAATGTCCACTACAGAGGACATGCACAAAAAAGCTATGTTGTTCTTCAGTTTGTAATCCAGACAAAATCAATAGACCACAAACAAATGTCCACTGTAGAGGACGCTGGTTCTCAGGAGGTTGGGAAACTAACTTCTCATCATAGGGGCCATTTCAGCTCCAAAAAAAACCCCAGCGTCAACTACAGTGGACACATGTTTGTGGTCTATTTTCTTTTGTCTGAGTTACAGATTTCACCAAAAATGTCTCTGTTATACCAATCACAAATGTCCACTGCAGAGGACGCTGGTTCTCAAGAGGATGGGGAAGCTAACTTATCATTTTTAAGTGCCGTTTATCCTCCTTAAAAATCAGCGTCCACTGCTGTGGACATTTATGGTCATGCATAAGACAGATGTTTCTTTCTTAAGTTTGTCACTTTGACCAAAAAGTAGACCACAAATAAATGTCTGCTGCAGAGGAAGCTGGTTCTCAGGAGGATAAGAAAGTTAAATTTAAACTCAGCGTCCACTACAGTGGACATTTGTGGACATGCATAGGACAGCAATTTCTTTCTAAAGTTTGGAACTATGACCAAAAAAAATAGACCACAAAACAAATGTCCACTACAGAGGACACTGGTTCCCAAGAGGATTGAAAGGCTAACTGATCATTTTAGGCACCATCAAGCCTCCTTAAGAACCCGTGTCCACTCCAGTGTACATTTGCAAACATGAGTAAGAGGGCTTTTTTAATATTTCTATAAAATCTGACAAACGAAATCGACCACAAACGAATGTCCACTGGAGAGGACATTGGTTCTGATAGAAGGATGTCAAAGCTAACTTATCATTTAGAAGCCATTTAGCCTCCTTAAGAACCAGTGTCCACTGCAGTGGACATTAGTAGACATACATATAAGAGGGTTATTTAAAAGTTTGAAACCCTGCAAAGGAACTGACCACTAACAAATGTCCACTGGAAAGGACACTGGTCCTCAGGGGAATGAGAACGCTAACTAATTTGTTTGGGGCCATTTAGCATTCTAAAAAACACCTTCCACTGCAGTGGATATTAGTTGACATGCATATAAGAGGGCTATTTTTTCCCTCAAGTTGGTAACTTTGACAGAAGAAATAGACCAAACAATTTAGGCTTCTTAAAACAAACAGCGTCCACTGCAGTGGACATTAGTGGACAGGCATCATCGAGAGTTATTTTTTTCTCAAGTTTGAAACTCTGACGAAAAAAATAGACCACAAACAAATGTCCACTGGAGAAGATATTTGTTCAAAAGAGGACTAGAGAGTTAACTAATCATTATAGGGGCACTTAAGCCTCTTTCAAAAACAGCGTCCACTACAGTGGACATTTGTGGACATGCATATCAAAGTGTTTTGTTTCTGTTTTTGAAGTTTGAAACTCTGCAAAGACATAGACTACAAACAAATGTCCACTGCAGAGGACGCTGGTTCTCAAGACAATATAAAAGGGGCCATTTACTGCTTTTGTTTTTTTTTAAACAGCGTCCACTGCAGTGGACATTTGTGGATATGCATGTGAGAGGGCTATTTTTTGTCTAAAGTTTGCCAAGAGAAATAGACCACACACATATGTCCATTGCAGAGGACACTGGTTCTCAAGAAAATAAAGAAGGGGTCATTTAGCTGCTTAAAAAAAACTAAACTGCGTCCACTGCTGTGGACATGCATGTGAGAGGGCTTTTTTTTGTCTAAAGTAAAATAGACCACAAACTAATGTCCACTGCAGAGGACGCCAGTTCTCAAGAGAATATAAAAGGGGCCATTCAGCAGTTTTAAAAAATAAATAAAAAAATAGCGTCCACTGCAGTGGACATTTGTGGACATGCATGTAAGAGGGCTTTTTTATTTTATTTAAAGTTTCGAAAAAAATCGAGCACAAACAAATGTCCACAGCAGAGGACGCTGGTTCTCCAGAGAATATAAAAGGGGCCATTTAGCTGCTTAAAAAAAAAAAAAACAGCGTCCACTGCGGTGGACATACATGTGAGAGGGCTATTTTTTTGTGTAAAGTTTACCAAGAGAAATAGACTACAAAAAAATGTCCACTGGAGAGGACGCTGGTTCTCAAGAGAATATAAAAGGGGCCATTTAGCTGTTTTTTTGTGGGGGTTTTTACAAAAATAGCGTCCACTGCAGTGGACATTTGTGGACATGCATGCGAGAGGGCTATTTTCTTTTTCTAAAGTTTGTAACTCTGACAACAGAAATCGAGCACAAGCAAATGTCCACTGCAGAGGACGTTGGTTCTCAAGAGAATATAAAAGGGGCCATTTAGCTAGTTTTTTTTTTTTTTTACAAAAACAGCGTCCACTGTGGTGGACATTAGTGGACATGCATGTAAGAGGGCTTTTTTTATTTATTTAAAGTTTCGAAAAAAATCGAGCACAAACAAATGTCCACTGCAGAGGACGCTGGTTCTCCAGAGAATATAAAAGAGGACATTTAGCTGCTTACAAACGGGGAAAAAAACAACGTCCACTGCAGTGGACATACATGTGAGTGGGCTATTTTTTTGTGTAAAGTTTGCCAAGAGAAATAGACTACAAACAAATGTCCACTGCAGAGGACGTTGGTTCTCAAGAGAATATAAAAGGGGCCATTTAGCTGGGTTTTTTTTTTTACAAAAACAGCGTCCACTGCAGTGGACATTAGTGGACATGCATGTGAGAGGGCTATTTTTGTCTAAAGTTTGTAACTCTGACAAGAGAAATAGAGCACAAACAAATGTCCACTGCAGAGGACGTTGGTTCTCAAGAGAATATAAAAAGGCCATTTAGCTGTTTGTTTGTTTTGTTTTTTTTACAAAAACAGCGTCCACTACAGTGGACATTAGTGGACATGCATGTGAGAGGGATATTTTTTATTTATTTAAAGTTTCGAAAGAAATCGAGCACAAACAAATGTCCACTGCAGAGGACGCTGGTTCTCAAGAGAATATAAATGGGGCCATTTAGCTGGGTTTTTTTTTTTTTTTTACAAAAACAGCGTCCACTACAATGGACATTAGTGGACATGCATGTGAGGGGGCTATTTTTTTTAATCTAAAGTTTCGAAAGAAATCGAGAACCAACAAATGTCCACTGCAGAGGACGCTGGTTCTCAAGAGAATATAAATGGGGCCATTTAGCTAGTTTTTTTTTTACAAAAACAACGTCCACTGCAGTGGACATTAGTGGACATGCATGTGAGAGGGCTATTTTTTTTTAATCTAAAGTTTGCCAAGAGAAATCGAGCACAAACAAAATGTCCACTGCAGAGGACACTAGTTCTCAAGAGAATATAAAAGTGGCCATTTAGCTGTTGTTGTTTTTTACGAAAACAACGTCCACTGCAGTGGACATTAGTGGACATGCATGTAAGAGGGATATTTTTTATTTATTTAAAGTTTCGAAAGAAATCGAGCACCAACAAATGTCCACTGCAGAGGACGCTGGTTCTCAAGAGAATATAAATGGGGCCATTTAGCTAGTTTTTTTTTTTTTACAAAAACAACGTCCACTGCAGTGGACATTAGTGGACATGCATGTGAGAGGGCTATTTTTTTTAATCTAAAGTTTGCCAAGAGAAATCGAGCACAAACAAAATGTCCACTGCAGAGGACACTGGTTCTCAAGAGAATATAAAAATGGCCATTTAGCTGTTGTTGTTTTTTACGAAAACAACGTCCACTGCAGTGGACATTAGTGGACATGCATGTAAGAGGGATATTTTTTATTTATTTAAAGTTTCGAAAGAAATCGAGCACAAACAAATGTCCACTGCAGAGGACGCTGGTTCTCAAGAGAATATAAAAGGGGCCATTTAGCTGTTTTTTTTTTTTTTTTACAAAAACAGCGTCCACTACAATGGACATTAGTGGACATGCATGTGAGAGGGCTATTTTTTAAATCCAAAGTTTCGAAAGAAATCGAGAACCAACAAATGTCCACTGCAGAGGACGCTGGTTCTCAAGAGAATATAAATGGGGCCATTTAGCTAGTTTTTTTTTTACAAAAACAACGTCCACTGCAGTGGACATTAGTGGACATGCATGTGAGAGGGCTATTTTTTTTTATCTAAAGTTTGCCAAGAGAAATCGAGCACAAACAAAATGTCCACTGCAGAGGACACTGGTTCTCAAGAGAATATAAAAGTGGCCATTTAGCTGTTGTTGTTTTTTACGAAAACAACGTCCACTGCAGTGGACATTAG
Organism: Entelurus aequoreus; assembly: GCF_033978785.1. Lineage (NCBI taxonomy): Eukaryota > Metazoa > Chordata > Actinopteri > Syngnathiformes > Syngnathidae > Entelurus > Entelurus aequoreus. The sequence continues at coordinate 51,716,069 of NC_084750.1, forward strand.
TGGACATGCATGTAAGAGGGCTATTTTTTATTTATTTAAAGTTTCGAAAGAAATCGAGCACAAACAAATGTCCACTGCAGAGGACGCTGGTTCTCAAGAGAATATAAAAGGGGCCATTTAGCTGGGGTTTTTTTTTTTTACAAAAACAGCGTCCACTACAATGGACATTAGTGGACATGCATGTGAGAGGGCTATTTTTTTTTATCTAAAGTTTCGAAAGAAATCGAGAACCAACAAATGTCCACTGCAGAGGACGCTGGTTCTCAAGAGAATATAAATGGGGCCATTTAGCTGGGGGTTTTTTTTTTTACAAAAACAGCGTCCACTACAATGGACATTAGTGGACATGCATGTGAGAGGGCTATTTTTTTGTATGTAAAGTTTCGAAAGAAATCGAGAACCAACAAATGTCCACTGCAGAGGACGCTGGTTCTCAAGAGAATATAAATGGGGCCATTTAGCTAGTTTTTTTTTTTACAAAAACAACGTCCACTGCAGTGGACATTAGTGGACATGCATGTGAGAGGGCTATTTTTTTAATCTAAAGTTTGCCAAGAGAAATAGACTACAAACAAATGTCCACTGCAGAGGACACTCATGGTTCTCAAGAGAATATAAAAGGGGCCATTTAGCTGTTGTTGTTTTTTACGAAAACAACGTCCACTGCAGTGGACATTAGTGGACATGCATGTAAGAGGGCTATTTTTTATTTATTTAAAGTTTCGAAAGAAATCGAGCACAAACAAATGTCCACTGCAGAGGACGCTGGTTCTCAAAAGAATATAAAAAGGGGCCATTTAGCTGTTTTTTTTTTTTACAAAAACAGCGTCCACTACAGTGGACATTAGTGGACATGCATGTGAGAAGGCTATTTTCTTTTTCTAAAGTTTGTAACTCTGACAAGAGAAATAGACTACAAACAAATGTCCACTGCAGAGGACACTGCAGATTCTCAAGAGAATATAAAAGGGGCCATTTAGCTGTTGTTGTTTTTTTTTACAAAAACAGCGTCCACTGCAGTGGACATTAGTGGACATGCATGTGAGAGGGCTATTTTCTTTTTTTTAATCTAAAGTTTGCCAAGAGAAATCGAGCACAAACCAATGTCCACTGCAGAGGACAATGAAGCACCTCCAGCTATGACAGAGCTGAGTTGAGAACACGAGTTGAGACAAGCATGCTTTGTTGTCCTCGTGCTCGTGGGGACGCGACGTGACCACGGCGTGTTTACAGTAGACCGGGGTCATCCGCAGGGCAAGGGGGGTGGCGGCAAATGGTGAGGTGGTGTGGGGGTTCTCGGAATGTCCTCAATGTGGACCTTCATAGAAGAGGTGTTGACTATTTCCATGTCAAACATGTGACGTTTGAGGTGCGGAGGAAAAGTGGGAATTCACAGCGGGAGTATCACATGACATGTCGTGCAGAAAGTTGTGCGTGTTGTACCTGAACTGGCGCTATTGGCGGGTTTCTGCTTGGTGTTTTGACGCGACTCCTTCATCCAGGGGAAGATCTGCTTGCCGCGGGGGCCCGAGGTGGGAGAGCCGCTCTTGGCGCTCGCTTGCCCGGCGCTGGCGTTCTGCAGGCCGGGGGACTGCGAGGGCGCGGGCGGCGCTTCGTGCACGGCGCTCTCGGGATGACGCACCTCGCTCGGCGCCGCTTGGACGCCCGCGGCGGCGTCGCAGCTCTCCGCCATCTCCGCCGGCTTGTGCAGGGCCACGGAGCCGTCAGTCGACTGCAGCGAGCAGGCGGGTCGATGGTAGTCACTTTCCACATGAGAGGCGCGGGGATATTGGACGTGATTGGCGTCATAACTGAAGCCATTTGCGCTTTGATAGGGGTAGCCACTGTAAATTGCCGAGCTGTCGTAGTAGCTTGCCTTTTGCATCTCGCCGTTTCCCAATATTTATTTCAGAACGTGACAGGGTCTTGACACCCTTGTAGAAGAACATTGGCACCCCGTGGTCATGTGACGCCTCTCCGCCAATGGCCTCCTCGGGTGAACCTGGGGTTACAAGAAGCACTGTGAGCACAAGAAATGGTGGCGATCCATCTTACTTTTCAATGCACGCCTGACACGGCGCACTATAGGCGAGATAGCGCCGAGCACCATTACCGGTTACCTTCTGGCCAATGCATTACCATCTGGGCGAAAACATCACCACATTTTACAGCCAAGTGCATCGGAAAGATGTATCTTTGCGCACAAGACTGATTAAAAAAACAGAACGTCATTTTATAGCAAAGTGCACCGAAAATATGCATCTTTACGCACAAGATGGATTAATAAAACATAACACCATTTTATAGCAAAGTGCACCGAAAAGATGTATCTTTACGCACAAGACTGATTAAAAAACATAATTTTACAGCAAAGTGCACCGAAAATATGCATCTTTACGCACAAGATGGATTAATAAAACATAACACCATTTTATAGCAAAGTGCACCGAAAAGATGTATCTTTACGCACAGGACCGATTAAAAAACATCATTTTACAGCAAAGTGCACCAAAAAGATGTATCTTTACGCACAAGACTGATTAAAAAACATAATTTTACAGCAAAGTGCACCGAAAATATGCATCTTTACGCACAAGATGGATTAATAAAACATAACACCATTTTATAGCAAAGTGCACCGAAAAGATGTATCTTTACGCACAGGACCGATTAAAAAACATCATTTTACAGCAAAGTGCACTGAAAAGATGTATCTTTACGCACAAGACCGATTAAAAAAACATAACACCATTTTATAGCAAAGTGCACCGAAAAGATGTATCTTTACTCACAAGACTGATTAAAAAAACATAATTTTACAGCAAAGTGCACCAAGAAGATGTATCTTTACGCACCAGACTGATTAAAAAATATCATTTTACAGCAAAGTGCACAGAAAATATGCATCTTTACGCACAAGACTGATTACAAAACATCATTAGATAGCAAAGTGCACCGAAAATATGCATCTTTAAGCACAAGAGTGATTAAAAAAACATCATTTTACAGCAAAGTGCACCGAAAAGATGTATCTTTACTCACAAGACTGATTAAAAAAACATAATTTTACAGCAAAGTGCACCAAAAAGATGTATCTTTACGCACCAGACTGATTAAAAAATATCATTTTACAGCAAAGTGCACAGAAAATATGCATCTTTACGCACAAGACTGATTACAAAACATCATTAGATAGCAACGTGCACCGAAAATATGCATCTTTAAGCACAAGAGTGATTAAAAAAACATCATTTTACAGCAAAGTGCACCGAAAAGATGTATCTTTACGCACAAGACTGATTAAAAAACATAACGGCATTTTATACCAAAGTGCACCGATAATATGTATCTTTACGCACAAGAGAGATTAATAAAACATAACACTATTTTACAGCAAAGTGCACCGAAAATATGCATCTTTACGCACAAGACTGATTAAAAAACATAATTTTACAGCAAAGTGCACCGAAAATATGCATCTTTACGCACAAGACTGATTAAAAAACATAACGTCATTTTATAGCAAAGTGCACCGAAAATATGTATCTTTACGCACAAGACGGATTAATAAAACATAACACCATTTTACAGCAAAGTGTACCGAAAACATGTATCTTTACGCACAAGACTAATTAAAAAACATAATTTTACAGCAAAGTGCACAGAAGATATGTATCTTTACTCACAAGACTGATTAAAAAACATAATTTTACAGCAAAGTGCACCGAAAATATGCATCTTTACGCACAAGAGTGATTAAAAAAACATTATTTTACAGCAAAGTGCACCGAAAAGATGCATCTTTACGCACAAGAGTGATTAAAAAACATCATTTTACAGCAAAGTGCACCGGAAATATGCATCTTTACGCACAAGAGTGATAAAACAACATCCTTTTATAGCAAAGTGCACCGAAAATATGCATCTTTACGCACAAGAGTGATTAAAAAAAACACCATTTTACAGCAAAGTGCACCGAAAATATGCATCTTTACGCACAAGAGTGATTTAAAAAACATAATTTTACTGCAAAGTGCAGTAAAAAATATACATATGTACGCACAAGGGTGACAAAACAACATCCTTTTACAGCAAAGTGTACCGAAAATAAGCATCTTGACGCTAAATGCAGTGCAGCGTTTGGCTGCGGAGCACAAACGACATTCCCGTTTCTGCCTTAAAGACAAATGCCGAGGAATAACCGGAAAAACCGGGTGGACATTCATGCATCTCCGTGACCACATTGGGAACTCTCGCCGTGCTGACCCCATAATAATGCTGTTGTCATATCAAGACTAAGCACATGTTATCATATCGCCATTGAAACAAAAACATATCAACGAAATCACCATTTTTGAATGAATAATAATAATAATATTAATAATAGCATATATTAACACTGAACATATTCATGACGTTGTTATATAATAATGTTTATTTACAAACGGATGACTTCTACGCATGTCAAGTCCTACGTGACTAAAATTATTCAATCAATTCGACAAATTTGGAAAAAGTTTTTATAAATGGACGCTGTAGTAACTGATCAATAATTGACTTTATGAAAATATTTGCATCGTGGTTACAACATTATCAGTATCTCAAATGAGGAAGAATCACTGTGTAAATATGTCGAATTTGATGGAACCAAAATAATCCAATAAGATTAAAAATAATAACAATAATTAAGAATGGAACATTTTTTCCATACATATTTTTCTGGTCTATGCAAGAGAAGTCAAGCTCTCCAAAATGAATAATATCTTGCACATTAGATTAACTTTAAGAAAGTCGTAGAGGAAAATGTAATAATAATAACAATAAAGCATTCTAATGCAGTAAAGCACTCCAAAACTAAAATTGTTTTGCGTATTTTACGGTTAGATTAACTTTAAGGGAGGGAAATGTAACATTAATAAAGCATTCCAATGTAGTAAAGCACTCCAGCATTTACAATATTTTGCACATTTTTACTATTAGATTAACTTTAAGAGAGAAAAATGTAATAATAATAATAATAATAATAATAATAAAGCATTCCAATACAGTAAAGCACTCCTAATTTAAAAATATGTTGCACATCTTACAATTAGATTAACTTTAAGAGAGGAACATGTAACGATAATAATAATAATAATAATAATAATAATAAAGCATTCCAATATAGTAAATAACTCCTATATTACAAATATGTTGCACATCTTACAATTAGATTAACTTTAAGATAGGTAAATGTGATACAAATAATAATAATAAAGCATTCCAAAGTGGTAAAACACGCCAAAGTTAAACATATTTTGTACATTTGGCAATTAGATTAACCTTGTAGGAAAAGGTAATAATAATAATAATTTGTAATAATAATAATAATAAAGCATTCCAATGCCGGAAAGCACCATAAAATTAAACATATTTTGCAATTAGATTAACTTTAAGAGAAGAAAATGTAACAATAATAATTAAGCATTCCAATACAGTGAAACACTCCTAAATTAAAAATATGTTGCACATCTTACAATTAGATTAACTTTAAGATAGGTAAATGTGATAGAAATAATAATAATAAGGCATTCCAAAGTAGTAAAAGACGCCAAAATTCAACATATTTTGCACATTTTGCAATTAGATTAACTATAAGGCAGGTAAATGTGATACAAATAATAATTATAAAGCATTCAAAAGTAGTAAAACACTGCAAAGTTAAACATATTTTGTACATTTGGCAATTAGATGAACCTAGTAGGAAAATAATGACAATAATAATAATAGAGCATTCCAATGCAGTAAAGCGCTTTAAAATTAGACGTATTTTGCACATTTTGCAATTAGACTAACTAAATGTGATAGAAATAATAATAATAAGGCATTCCAAAGTAGTAAAGCGCGCCAAAATTCAACATATTTTGCACATTTTGCAATTAAATTAACTATAAAGTAGGTAATTGTGACATAAATAATAATAATAAAGCATTCAAAAGTAGTAAAACACTCCAAAGTGAAACATATTTTGCAATTAGATGAACTTAGAGAAAGTTGGAGGAAAATGTAATAATAATAAAGCATTCCAATGCAGTAAAGCACTCCAAAATAAAATGTATTTTGGACATTTTACTATGAGATGAAAAGCCAACTTTCAGAGTAAAATGTAATGAATAGAAATAAAGAGTTGCAGGTAAATGAGTTGCAAATGATCCCCCAACGAGGCGATAATGGAGTCTTGGCTCTTGGGAGCTGCAAGTTGCGTCCTTTAAAAAAAAAAAAAAAAAAAGATTTGTTGTGCCAAATCCGCACATTCGTCACGAAAACAAGACAAAAGGCGTGAGCGTCGTGCTCTCCTCTGCACAGCCGCCCTGCTCCACGCTCCGAGAACTCTGCCTGGGTGTGTGCGTGAACTCTCCCTGAACCGCGATGCGAGTCACACGGTGATAAATCACCGCGGCAGCAGCGCGACACGCACAAACTCGGCCATTTACAAGACGCCCGCTGCAGCCTATTTGTGGCCTGCTTACCTCAACCTCTGACGACCGGTGCGGAGCAGCGAGCGATATTTGCTCATTCAGCGGGCGAATCGATCAAAAAGCCAGCGGTATACAATCCCGGGGAGGACGTGGAGGGGTGGGGGGAAGAAGTTGCAGGGCCGGGGCTGCGCCATGCAGCATGCGTCCACGCAGCAGCCACAACAAGGAGAGTCCAGGGGCGAGTGGGAGAGCGAGAGAGGAATGGAGAGAGAGAGAGAGAGAAGCCCCCTTTTTTTTTTTTTTTTGCCCCCTTTCCACCCCACGCGTGCGTGGATATCGCCAAAGCAGAGGGGGTCACCGCGATAACTCGCGTATCTTCCCGTGCAGCTGCGCGGCTGGCACCCAGTGGACCAGCCCGAACCACGGCGTCGCAACATAGACAAGAAAAATTATGCAAATGAAGTCGCGCCTTGCGTGGAAAGGCAGAATCAAGTGGCCGCCTCTCCTCCTCCTCCTCCTTCTCCTCCTCCTCCTCCTCCTCCTCCTCCACGAGAAAATGAGGGAGAGGGGGGGGGGGCAAGAAAGGGGGAGAAATTGCACATAATCACGCATCATAATGGAGTTTTTTTTTGGTTTGATTTACTCAACATTTTTATTATCCTTTTATTTGAAGGATTTGGGTCGGATTGGAAGGAGGTGCGTGGGGGAATCCCTCTTTTCGCGTCGTGAAAGGAAAATGTCTGCTCAGCTTTATGCATTCAGGCCGAAGAAGGTGGGGAAAAAAACGGGCGTGGGAGAGCGAGTGGGCAACCCCATAAAAAAAAAAAAAAAAAGGCCAAAAAATAAACGCCAACTCTGCGTTTTCGGGTTAATTATTTACCGGCTTTGTGTTCAAAAGTGCTGAGGAACCAGGAACAAAAAGGGTAAAAAAAAAAAAAAACAACAAAAAAAAACACAGCACGTGAAATGCGTGGCTATAAATATATGCTCTTTTTTTTTTTTTTTTTTTTTTTTTTCCGAAACTAGCGCACGAGGCGGCTGGCGCGTCACGTTTATGGTGACAAATTATACGCGTCGCGCACAAGTGGAAGAGAAGGAATTATTGCTCCCGGCGAAAGAAAGAAAAGTCTCTGTCACGCATGCGTGGTGGGCGTGATGCTGATCCTTTTGCAAACGTGAATAAGCAGCGATCAGAAGACTAATCAATAAAGATGAATATAGTTGGGGGGGGAGGGGGAGTGGGAGTGGGAGTGGGACTCACCGTGGGAGCTCCGCTGAGACGTTACAGGCCTCGATTTCTGCAACAACAAAGAATACGGAGTTGGTGTTTTGTTTTTTTGTTGTTGTTGTTGGAGATTAAATCACATTAATTAGGTGAGTAATTAAAATATATATATCATGTTTTATAAGGAAGAGAAAAAAAATAGAATATTCCAGCAAATCCCCACGATGTCGCCTGGCGTGTTGAATAATACACAAGTTGTATATGCAAATGCGCTGTTTGTTTGTTTCCCCTCCCCGGGCTGCTAAGCATTTTTCTCTCCCCACAAACGGATCGAACAGTCATTAGCTGCGGAGCGCCATCTTCCCCAAGTCCCCGCGCCCATAAATCACGCGGGGAGCGCCGTGACCTCAGCGCGGCCGAGCCGTCCGGCGTGGCACTCCGTCTTCCATTATACCCTCGTTGGAGCGACACAACCCCACAGCGTTCACCTACTTTTTTTTTTTTTACTCCACATTTACTAGCCTTTACGCACAAATATTGTTTGGAATGAAATCATAAATATATATATATATGTATTATTTTTTTACTCCTTATTTACTAGCATTTACGCACAATATTGGTTAGAATAAAATCATATATATATATATATATATATATATATATATATATATATATATATATATATATATATATATATATATATATATATATATATATATATATATATATATATATATATATATATTTATTTATGTATTTATTTATTATTTTTTTACTCCGTATTTACTAGCATTTACGCACACATATTGGTTGGAATGAAATTATAAATATATATGTATATATATAATTTTTTTTCCTGCTTATTTACGAGCATATACGCACAATTTTGGTTAGAATAAAATTACATATATATATATATATATATATATATATATATATATATATATATATATATATATATATATATATATATATATATATATATATATTTATATAATTTTTTTACTCCGTATTTACTAGCATTTACGCACACATATTGATTGGAATGAAATGATAAATATATATATATACTTTTTTTTACTCCTTATTTACTAGCATTTACGCACATTTGGAATGAAATAATAAATATATATAATTTGTTTTACCCATTATTGACTAGTATTTACGCACAAATATTGGATATATATATATATATATATATATATATATATATATATATATATATATATATATATATATATATATATATATATATATACATATATATATATATATATATATATATATATATATATATATATATATATGTATATATATATATATATATATATATATATATATATATATATATATATATATATATATATATATATATATATATATATATATATATATATATATATATATATATATATATATATATATATATGTGTGTGTGTGTGTTTACTCTTTATTTATGTAGCATTTACGCACACATATTGGTTGGAACAAAATTTTAAATACATATGTATATCATTTACTCTTTATTTACGTAGCATTTACGCACAAACATTGGTTGGAATTAAATGTTAAATACATATATAATTTTTTAATCATTATTTACTTGCATTGACGCACAAATATTAATGGGAATTAAATATTAAATATATACTTTTTTTTTACTTCTTATTTACTAGCATTTACGCACAGATGTTGGTTGGAATTAAATAATATATATAAATAAATTTTTTTACCGAAAATAACCACGCCAAAAATTCAATTAAAACCTGACAAATAAATACACTTTGAATCATTTAATTTTTTTTGACACGTAATATGTTCGACATGATGATATAAATAATCGCATTGGACTCCCCTCACCGACCTCTGCCTCTGGCTGCAATAACTCACCACAGTAATGAACAATCGGCGGAAATACCTCAAAATAAAATCCATCCTCCCAAAGCTTGGGCTCTCTGCGCGTGGAAAAACATATCCGTCCGTGACACCCGTGTAATACATCCACACACAGACTCACGCGCGCGCGCGCACAGCACACACCAAAAAAAAAAAAAAAAAAAGCAGCGTTTCTCCTATTAGCTCCTTTTCCCCTGCACCTCCTCCCTAAGCGCCGAACACCGAGGAGCCCCTTCCACGCATCACAGCGAGCACACCGGAGCCGTCACATGACGCGACGTCAACTTAAATCCTTTTATTTGAGGCTGTGAATCATTAATGGAGGGAGGCAGTGAAAAACGGGTTCTGTGACACCCCCCACTGGTTCTGGATGTTATGTGTGGAACATTACGACTCAGTGTCGCCCCCACGCTCTCATATGTGCATCATATTCAAAGCACAGGGTGATGCCCTAGTTTTTGTTTTTTTTGTATTATTGGACGACATATTGGATACTCCACGCGCAGTGGGCCATCGTGGGACTCATCTGGCGCCCCGGAACTCCCCAAAAAGCTCCAAAAGACAACGCCGGAAGTCTCCCTCCCTCTTTCTCTCTCTCTCTCTCTCTCTGCATCTCGGCACTGTTTGGCGCTTGTTTTCAGTCAACACCGAGAAGCGGGCGTGGAAAAATCCCACCAGAACTATTAATCACTGACGGGTGGGGGGTGGGGGGTGGGGGGGTGCATACTCCCACTCCCCATCCCCCTTTTGTGTGTCTTCCCGAAGTTGAGCAGTAAAAAAAAGCACGGACGGTAGCGGCAGAATTCTTCTTTTACGCACGGAGGACGCGGCTTTTACGCACGGATGAACGGACTTATTCGGATGCTTGCTTCGGTAATATTTTTTATTTTGCTCCGTGATTCACAGATCGCGAGACTTTTTGGCAGCACGCGTGAACTTTTCCGTGACCCGGGCTGACTCTATAGTGGCGAGTTGTTTTGGGTGCGCAAGACGCAAAAAAAAGGGACGTTTCAACGCGCACTAGGAGTCCAGTGGCTGGATTTCAACGCTTTTCTTATCGTGTCGGGAGTGTAGTGTTCATGAATGTTGACATGCGGCTTTGAACAGGCAGCGGAGTAGAAGATAGGCCTGTCTGCGAAGTGATATACGCGCACACGCGTGCTCCTTTCCGACCAATAAAGTTGAATTTGCTGTTTGTGTTGCACGTCACACATATTTCATGTTTGCTGATGTTTTACAAAGCCCAAGGTCAAAAGGTGAGCAAACTAATGCAGCCATAATAATTCATATAATAGGAAGCACGCAGGCCTGCTTCTGCCCCGAGGACGAGACGTGAATCATTCACGCGTCTCTATTGTGTGGACTTCTTCTTTAGACCTTTCAATTGGAGTTGTCCTGACAACTTTTTGGACGCCCTAGAGTTCCTCTTAGTGCCTCTGCTCATGTCAAATAAACACATCGGAGGTAAAGTGTCACTCACACATTTCTTAGTACACCCATTACGATTATTTGAAGGCCTATTTTTCCACTACCTAATCGATTTAGTGTACTTTAGGTCGCTAATATATATAATAAATAAATTAAAATGTTTTCAAATGTGATAGCCAGCGTCCTCTACAGTGGACATTTGTTTTTTGGTCGATTTCTTTTGCCCCAGTTACACGTTTTGTCTGGGGGGAAAATAGCACCGATTTGTCAGAGTCACGAATCTTTGGGGGGGAAATGAGCCTCGTTGTGCAAAACACAAATGTGTTTTTTGGTCTATTTATGTTGTCAGAGTTACACGTTTCGGAAATAAAAATAGCCGTGTTGTGCAAAACACAAGGACATTTGTTTTTGTTCGGTTTCTTTTTGTCTGCGTTACACAATTTGGGCCCAAAAAATAGCCTTGTTAAGCAAAACACAAACGTCCACAAACGTGTATTTTATTTGTCATAGTTACACATATTGAAAAAAATGTGTGCAAAACTTAAATGGACTTTTGTCAGAGTTACACATTTCAGGGGGTTAAAAATAGCCCTATTGTGCAAAATACAAACGTCCACTCCAGCGGACATTTGTTTTTGGGTGTATTTATTTTGACACAGTTACACATCTAAGGTGAAACAAAATAGTCCTATTGTGCAAAACACAAGGACATTTGTTTTTGGGTGTATATATTTCGACAGTTACACATCTAAGGTGAAACAAAATAGTCCTATTGTGCAAAATACAAACGTCCACTCCAGCGGACATTTGTTTTTGGGTGTATTTATTTTGACACAGTTACACATCTAAGGTGAAACAAAATAGTCCTACTGTGCAAAACACAAGGACATTTGTTTTTGGGTGTATTTATTTTGACACAGTTACACATCTAAGGTGAAACAAAATAGTCCTATTGTGCAAAACACAAGGACGTTTGTTTTTGTGTGGTTTCTTTTGTATGCGCTACACAATATGGGCAAATAAATAGCCATGTTGTGCAAAACACAAACGTCCACCCCAGTGGACATTTGTTTTTGGTATATTTACTTTTACAGAGTTACACATTTAGAACCAAAAAATACACATTTCAGGTGAAGAAATAGTCCTGTGTGCAAAACTAAAATAGACTTTTCTCAGAGTTACAAATTTTAGGGGGTTAAAAATAGCCCTACTGTGCAAAATACAAACGTCCACTCCAGTGGACACTTTAGTTTGTCGGAGTTGCAATTGTCAGGGGGTTAAAATAGCCTTATTGTGAAAAACACAAAGGTCCACCCCAGTGGACATTTGTTTTTGGGTGTATTTATTTTGACACAGTTACACATCTAAGGTGAAACAAAATAGTCCTATTGTGCAAAACACAAGGACATTTGTTTTTGGGTGTATTTATTTTGACAGTTACACATCTAAGGTGAAACAAAATAGTCCTACTGTGCAAAACACAAGGACATTTGTTTTTGTTCGGTTTCTTTTGTATGCGCTACACAATATGGGCAAATAAATAGCCATGTTGTGCAAAACACAAACGTCCACCCCAGTGGACATTTGTTTTTGGTATATTTTATTTTACAGAGTTACACATTTAGAACCAAAAAATACACATTTCAGGTGAAGAAATAGTCCTGTGTGCAAAACTAAAATAGACTTTTGTCAGAGTTACAAATTTTAGGGGGTTAAAAATAGCCCTACTGTGCAAAACACAAACGTCCACCCCAGTGGACATTTGTTTTTGGGTGTATTTATTTTGACACAGTTACACATCTAAGGTGAAACAAAATAGTCCTATTGTGCAAAACACAAGGACATTTGTTTTTGTTCGGTTTCTTTTGTATGCGCTACACAATATGGGCAAATAAATAGCCATGTTGTGCAAAACACAAACGTCCACCCCAGTGGACATTTTTTTTTGGTATATTTTCTTTTACAGAGTTACACATTTAGAACAAAAAATACACATTTCAGGTGGAGAAATAGTCCTGTGTGCAAAACTTAAATAGACTTTTGACAGAGTTACAAATTTTAGGGGGTTAAAAATAGCCCTACTGTGCAAAATACAAACGTCCACTCCAGTGGACACTTTAGTTTGTCGGAGTTGCAATTGTCAGGGGGTTAAAATAGCCTTATTGTGAAAAACACAAACGTCCACCTAAGTGGACATTTGTTTTTGGGTGTATTTATTTTGACACATTTACACATCTAAGGTGAAACAAAATAGTCTTATTGTGCAAAACACAAGGACATTTGTTTTTGTTCGGTTTCTTTTGTAAGCGCTACACAATATGGGCACACAAATAGCCATGTTGTGCAAAACACAAACGTCCACCCCAGTGGACATTTGTTTTTGGTATATTTCCTTTTACAGAGTTACACATTTAGAACCAAAAAATACACATTTCAGGTGGAGAAATAGTCCTGTGTACAAAACTGAAATGGACTTTTGTCAGAGTTACAAATTTTAGGGGGTTAAAAATAGCCCTACTGTGCAAAATACAAACGTCCACTCCAGTGGACACTTTCGTTTGTCAGAGTTAAAAATGTCAGGGGTTTAGAAATAGCCTTATTGTGAAAAACACAAACGTCCACTCTAGTGGACATTTGTTTTTGGTATATTTTCTTTTACAGAGTTACACAATTGGAACAAAAAATGAATTGCCTTGGGCAAAACACAAATGGACTTTTGTCAGAGTTACAAATTTCAGAGGGTTAAAAATTGCCCTAGTGTGCAAAACAAAAACGTCCACTCCAGTGGACACTTGTTTTTGATCTATTTCTGCTGTCAGAGTTACACATTTCAGAAATAAAAATAGCCCTGTTGTACAAAACACAAGGACATTTGTTTTTGTCCGGTTCCTTTTGTCTGCGTTACACAATTTGGGCAAAAAATAGCCATGTTGTGCAAAACACAAACGTCCACCCCAGTGGACATTTGTTTTTGGGTGTATTTATTTTGACACAGTTACACATCTAGGGTGAAACAAAATAGTCTTATTTTGCAAAACACAAGGACATTTGTTTTTGTTCGGTTTCTTTTGTATGCGCTACCCAATATGGGCAAACAAATAGCTATGTTGTGCAAAACACAAACGTCCACCCCAGTGGACATTTGTTTTTGGGTGTATTTATTTTGACACAGTTACACATCTAGGGTGAAACAAAATAGTCTTATTTTGCAAAACACAAGGACATTTGTTTTTGTTCGGTTTCTTTTGTATGCGCTACCCAATATGGGCAAACAAATAGCCATGTTGTGCAAAACACAAACGTCCACCCCAGTGGACATTTGTTTTTGGTATATTTTGTTTTACAGAGTTACACATTTAGAACCAAAAAATACACATTTCAGGTGAAGAAATAGTCCTGTGTGCAAAACTTAAATAGACTTTTGTCAGAGTTACACATTTTAGTGGGTTAAAAATAGCCCTACTGTGCAAAACACAAACGTCCACTCCAGTGGACACTTTAGTTTGTCGGAGTTGCAATTGTCAGGGGGTTAAAATAGCCTTATTGTGAAAAACACAAACGTCCACCCCAGTGGACATTTGTTTTTGGGTGTATTTATTTTGACACAGTTACACATCTAGGGTAAAACAAAATGGTCTTATTTTGCAAAACACAAGGACATTTGTTTTTGTTCGGTTTCTTTTGTAAGCGCTACACAATATGGGCAAACAAATAGCCATGTTGTGCAAAACACAAACGTCCACCCCAGTGGACATTTGTTTTTGGTATATTTTCTTTTACAGAGTTACACATTTAGAACCAAAAAATACACATTTCAGGTGAAGAAATAGTCCTGTGTGCAAAACTTAAATAGACTTTTGTCAGAGTTACAAATTTTAGGGGGTTAAAAATAGCCCTACTGTGCAAAATACAAACGTCCACTCCAGTGGACACGTTCGTTTGTCGGAGTTAAAAATGTCAGGGGGTTAGAAATATCCTTATTGTGAAAAACACAAACGTCCACTCCAGTGGACATTTGTTTTTGGTATATTTTCTTTTACAGAGTTACACAACTGGAACAAAAAATGAATTGCCTTGGGCAAAACACAAATGGACTTTTGTCAGAGTTACAAATTTCAGAGGGTTAAAAATTTCCCTAGTGTGCAAAACAAAAACGTCCACTCCAGTGGACACTTGTTGTCAGAGTTACACATTTCAGAAATAAAAATAGCCCTGTTGTGCAAAACACAAGGGCATTTGTTTTTGTTCGGTTTCTTTTGTCTGCGTTACACAGTTTGGGCAAAAAAATAACCATGTTTTGTAAAACACAAACATCCACCCCAGTGGACATTTGTTTTTGGGTTTATTTATTTTGACACAGTTACACACTTCAGGTAGACAAATACTCCTATTGGCAAAACACAAATGTCCACCACAGTGGATTTTTGTTTTTGGTGTATTCTATTTGTCAAAGTTACACATTTTTTAAAAAATGTGTGCAAAACTTAAATGGACTTTTGTCAGAGTTACAAATTTCAGGGGGGTAAAAATAGCCATATTGTGCTAAAAAAATACAAACGTCCACTCCAGTGGACACTTTCGTTTGTCGGCGTTACAAATGTCAGGGGGTTAGAAATAGCCATATTGGGAAAAACACAAAGGTCCACTCCAGTGGACATTTGTTTTCGGTCTATTTCTGTTGTCAGAGTTACACATTTAGGAAAAAATAATAATTACCTTGGGCAAAACACAAATGGACTTTTGTCAGAGTTACACATTTCAGGGGATTACAAATAGCCCTTGTGTGCAAAACACAAACGTCCAGTCCAGTGGACACTTGTTTTTTTTTAAATCTATTTCTGTTTTAAGAGTTACACATTTCAGAAATAAAAATAACCCTGTTGTGCAAAACACAATGACATTTGTTTTTGTTTGGTTTCTTTTGTCTGCGTTACACACTTTGGGCAATAAATAGCTATGTTGTGCAAAACACAAACGTCCACCCCAGTGGGCATTTGTTTTGGGGTCTATTAATTTTGACACAGCTACACATCTCAGGTGGAAAAAAATGGTCCTATTGTGCAAAACACAAGGACATTTGTTTTTGTTCGGTTTCTTTTGTATGCACTACACAATATGGGCAAACAAATAGCCATGATGTGCAAAACACAAACGTCCACCCCAGTGGACATTTGTTTTTGGTATATTTTCTTTTGCAGAGTTACACATTTAGAACAAAAAAATACACATTGCAAGCGGAGAAATAGTCCTATTGACAAAACACAAATGTCCACCACGGTGGATTTTTGTTTTTAGTGTATTTTATTTGTCATAGTCACACTTTTTGAAAAAAATGTGTGCAAAACTTAAATGGACTTTTGTCAGAGTTACAAATTTCAGGGGTTAAAAATAGCCCTACTGTGCAAAATACAAACGTCCACTCCAGTGGACACATTCATTTGTCGGAGTAACAAATATCAGGGGGTTGGAAATAGCCTTATTGTGAAATACACAAACGTCCACTCCAGTGGACATTTGTTTTTGGTCTATTTCTGTTGTCAGAGTTACACCTCTAGGAAAAAAAATTAATTGCCTTGGGCAAAACACAAATGGACTTTTGTCAGAGTTACACATTTCGGGGGATTACAAATAGCCCTTGTGTGCATAATACAAACGTCCACTCCAGTGGACACGTTCGTTTGTCGGAGTTACAAATGTCAGGGGGTTATAAATAGCCTTTTTGTGAAAAACACAAACGTCCACTCAAGTGGACATCTGTTTTGGGATCTATTTATTTTGACACAGTTTCACATCTAAAGTGCAAAAAAATTATTGTCCTATTGTGCAAAACACAAGGACATTTGTTTTTGTTCGGTTTCTTTTGTATGCGCTACACAATATGGGCAAACAAATAGCCATGTTGTGCAAAACACAAACGTCCAGCCCAGTGGACATTTGTTTTTGGTATATTTTCTTCTTACAGAGTTGCACATTTGGAACAAAAAATGGATTGCCTTGGGCAAAACACAAATGGACTTTAGTCAGAGTTACACATTTCAGGGGATTAAAAATAGCCCTAGTGTGCAAAACACAAACGTCCACTCCAGTGGACACTTGTTTTTGGTCTATTTCTGTTGTCAAAGTTAAACATTTCAGAAAATAAAATAGCACCGTTGTGCAAAACACAAGGACATTTGTTTTTGATCGGTTTCTTTTGTCTGCATTACACAATTTGGGCAAAAAAATAGCCATGTTGTACAAAACACTAACGTCCACTACTGTGGACATTTGTTTTGGGGTCTATTTATTTTGACACAGTTACACATCTAAGGTGAAAAAAAATAGTCCTATTATGCAAAACACAAATACATTTGTTTTTGTTTGGTTTCTTTTGTATGTGCGACACAATATGGGCAAACAAATAGCCATGTTGTGCAAAACACAAACGTCCACCCCAGTGGACATTTGTTTTTGGTATATTTTCTTTTACAGAGTTACACATTTAGAACAAAAAAATAATTTCCTTGGGCAAAACACAAATGGACTTTTGTCAGAGTTACAAATTTCAGGGGGTTAGAAATAGCCCTTGTGTGCAAAACACAAACGTCCACTCCAGTGGACACTTGTTTTTGGTCTATTTCCGTTGTCAGAGTTACAAATTTCAGAAATAAAAATAGCCCTGCTATGTAAAACACAAGGACATTTGTTTTTGTTCGGTTCATTTTGTCTGCGTTACACAGCTTGGGCAAAACATAGCCATGTTGTGCAAAATACAAACGTCCACCCCAGTGGACATTTGTTTTTGATATTACTTTTAAAGACTTACACATTTAGAAAAAAAACAATTACTTGCCTTGGGCAAAACACAAATTGACTTTTTGTCAGTTAAACATTTCAGGGGGTTAAAAATAGCCTAAATGTCCAAAACACAAATGCCCACTGCAGTGGACACTTGTTTTATTTCAGAAATAAAAATAACCCTGTTGTGCAAAACACAAGGACATTTGTTTTTGTTTTCGGTTTCCTTTGTCTGCGTTACACAATTTGGACAAAAAATAGCCATGTTGTGCAAAATACAAATGTCCACCCCAGTGGACATTTGTTTATTTTGACACAGTTACACATTTCAGGTAAAAAATAGTCCTATTGGGCAAAACACAACTGTCCACCACAGTGGACTTTTGTTTTGGGGTCTGTTTATTTTGACACAGTTCCACATGTGAAAAATAGTCCAATTGTGCAAAACAAAAATGTCCACAGAGGTGGACATTTGTTTTTGGTCTTTTTCTTGGTCATAGTTAAACATTTTGGAAGAAAAACAATATCGTCTTGCACTAAACACAGATGGACTTTTGTCAGAGTTACACATTTCAGTGGGTTAAAAATAGCCTTGTTGTGCAAAACACAAACGTCCACTCCAGTGGACACTTTCCTTTGCCAGAGTTACAAATGTCAGAAATAAAAATAATTTTGTTGTGCAAAAAACAAAGATTTCCCGTTTCTTTTGTCTGTGCTACACAATTTGGGCAAAAAATAGCCATGTTGTGCAAAACACAAGGACATTTGTTTTTGTTTGGTTTCTTTTGTCTGCGTTAGACAATTTGGGGAATAAATGGCCATGTTGTGCAAAACACAAACGTCCACCCAAGTGGAGATTTGTTTTTGGGTCTATTTATTTTGACACAGTTACACATCACAGGTGAAAAAAATAGTCCTATTGTGCAAAACACAAGGACATTTGTTTTTGTTCGGTTTCTTTTGTCTGCGTTACCCAATTTGGGCAAAAAATACCCATGTTGTGCAAAATCCAAACGTCCACTCCAGTGGACACTTGTTTTTGGCTATTTATTTGTCAGAGTTACACTTTTTATTAAGAAATAAGGTGGACATTCCATTTTGATACAGTTACACATTTTAGGTGAAAAAAATTATCATATTGTGCCAAACATAAACGTCCACTCCAGTGGACATTAGTTTTTGGTCTATATATTTGTCAGAGTTATACTTTTTTTTTAAATAGCTTTGTTGTGCAAAACTCAAATACGTTTTTGGTCTATTTCTTTTGTTAGAGTTACACATTTCAGAAATAAAAATAGCCCTGTTGTGCAAAACACAAACGTCCACACCAGTGGACACTTGTTTTTGGTCTATTTATTTGTCAGAGTTACACATTTCAGAAATAAAAATAGCCATGTTGTGCAAAACACAAGGACATTTGTTTTTGTTCGGTTTCTTTTGTCTGCATTACACAATTTGGGCAAAAAATAGCGTTTTTGTGCAGAACACAAACGTCCACCCCAGAGGACATTTGTTTTTGGGTCTATTTATTTTGACACAGTTACACATCTTAGGTGAAAAAAATGGTCCTATTGTGCAAAACACAAGGACATTTGTTTTTGTACAGTTTATTTTGTCTGTGTTACACAATTTGGGCAAAAAATAGCCATGTTGTGCAAAACACAAACGTCCACCCCAGTGGACTTTTGTTTTGCTCTATTTTCTTTTACAGAGTTACAAATTTAGAAAAAAAAATGTAGTTGCCTTGGGCAAAACACAAATGGACTTTTGTCAGGGTTACAAATTTTAGGGGGTTAACAAAAGCCTTAGTGTTTAAAACATAAACGTCCACTCCAGTGGACACTTGTTTTTGGTCTATTTCTTTTGTCAGAGTTACACATTTCAGAAATAAAACCAGCCCTTCTATGTAAAACACAAGGACATTTGTTTTACTATTTTTTCTATTTATTTTGACATAGTTTCACATCTCAGGTGAAAAAATAGCCCTATTGTGCAAAACACAAATGTCCACCACAGTGGACTTTTGTTTTTGGTCTATTTTCTTTGTCATAGTTACACATTTACAAAAAATGTGCGCAAAACATAAATTGACTTTTGTCAGAGTTACAAATTTCAGGGGGTTAAAAAATAGCCCTATTGTTTAAAACACAAACGTCCACTTCAGTGGACACTTGTTATTGGCCTATTTATTTGTCAGAGTAACACTTTTTTTTTTTAAATAGGGTGGACGTTCGTTTTTTGGTCTATTTATTTTGACACAGTTACACATTTCGGGTGAAAAAAATAGCCCTAATGTGCAAAACACAAACGTCCACTCCAGTTGACATTTGTTTTTGGTCTATTTATTTGTCAGAGTTACACTTTTTTTTAAATAGCTTTGTTGTGCAAAACACAAATGTGTTTTTGTCAGAGTTACAAATTTCAGGGGGTTAAAAATAGTCCTATTGTGCAAAACCTAAACGTCCACTTCAGTTGACATTTGTTTTTGGTGTATTTATTCGTTAGAGTTACACTTTTTTTGTTTAAATAGCTTTGTTGTGCAAAACACAAATGTGTTTGTTGTCTATTTCTTTTGTCGAGTTACACACTTCAGATATAAAAATAGCCCTCTTGTGCAAAACACAAGGACATTTGTTTTTGTTCAGTTAATTTTGTCTATTTTACCAAATTTGGGCAAAAAATAGCCATGTTGTGCAAAACACAAACGTCCACCCCAGTGGACATTAATGTTCTCTTTCTTTTGTCAGAGTTGCACATTTAGAAAAACAAATTAATTGCCTTGAGCAAAACACAAATGGACTTTTGTCAGATTTGCAAATTTCAGGGGGTTAAAAATAGCCCTTTTGTGCAAAACACAAACGTCCACTCCAGTGGACACTTTTATTTGTCAGCGTTACACATTAAAAAATAATTTTGTTGTGCGATATAAATATGTGTTTTTGGTCCATTTCTTTTGTCTGAGTTACACATTTCAGAAATGTAAATAGCCCTGTTGTGCAAAACACAAACGTCCACTCCAGTGGACACTTGTTTTTGACCTATTTATTTGTCAGAGTTACACATTTCAGAAATAAAACTGGCCCTGTTGTGCCAAACACAAGTACATTTGTGTGTGTTCGGTTTAATTTGGCTGTGTTACACAATTTGGGCAAAAAATAGCCATGTTATGTAAAACACAAATTGTCCACCACAGTTGTTGGTCTTTTACGGAATTACACATTTAGAAATAAATTGCCTTGTGCAAAACACAAATGCAATTTTATCAGAGTTACACAATTTAAAGGGCTGGAAAATAGTGCTGTTTTGCAAAACAAGAATGTCCACTGGAGTGGACTTTTGTTTTTGGTCTTTTTCTTTCATCAGAGTTTCACTTTTAAAATAAATGTATATCTTTGTGCAAAACACAAATAGAGATTTGTCCGAGTTACACATTTTGGCGGGGTTAAAAATGGCGCTATAATGCAAAACACAAACGTCCACTCCAGTGACACTTGTTTTGGGGCTATTTATTTTGTCTTAGTTACACTTTTTTTTTAAATGACTTTGTTGTGCAAAACACAAATGCAGATTTGTCCAAGTTACAAATCTCGTAGGGTAGAAACTAGTTACACACATGTCCGCTATCGTTTATTATTTATTTTGTTCGACTCTTATAAACCAAATGAAACAGCAGGAGGTTCGTAAAGGTCCGCTGTAGTGGACGCCGGTGCTAGGGAGTCTAAATGGCGCCTAAGACGATAAAGTTACCTTTCCCATTGTCCACTACAGTGGACATGTGTTTTGTTCTAAACAAAAAAAACACAAAAAAACAGCCCTGCTGGTCAAAACACAAGAAAATGTGATTTTGGTCAATTTCTCTTGTCAGTTACACATTTTAGATTAAAACAAAAATAAAATAGGCCTGTTGTGCAAACACAAATGTCCACTCGAGTGGACATTTGTTTTTGGGTCTATTTATTTTGACACAGTTACACATCTTAGGTGAAAAAAAATAGTCCTATTGTGCAAAACATAAATGTCCACCATAGTGGACTTTTGTTTTTGGTCTATTTCCTTTGTCATAGTTACACATTTAGAAACAATTTGCACAAAACATAAATTGATTTTTGTCCGCTATTGTTTATTATTTATTTTGTTCGACTCTTATCAACCAAATGAAACAACAGCATGTTCGTAAAGGTCCACTGTAGTGGACGCCGGTGCTAGGGAAGCTAAATGGCGCCTAAAACGATAAAGTTACCCTTCTCATTGTCCACTACAGTGGACATGTGTCTTGTTCTAAAAAAAATTTTAAAAAAATAAAATAAAAACAGCTCTGCTGTGCAAAACACAAGAAAATGTGATTTTGGTCAAATTCTCTTGTCAGTTACACATTTTACATAAAAATAATAATAAAATAGGCCTGTTGTGCAAACACTGGAGTGGACATTTGTTTTTGGTTCTATCTATTTTGACACAGTTACACATCTTAGGTGAAAAAAAATAGTCCTATTGTGCAAGACACAAATGTCCACCACAGTGGACTTTTGTTTTTGGTCTATTTTCTTTGTCATTGTTACACATTTAGAAAAAAAATGCATAAAACATAAATTGACTTTTGTCCGCTATCGTTTATTATTTATTTTGTTCGACTCTTTATAAACCAAATGAAACAACAGCCTTGTTTGTAAAGGTCCACTGCAGTGGACGCCGGTGCTAGGGAGTCTAAATGGCGCCTAAAACGATAAAGTTACCTTTCTCATTGTCCACTACAGTGGACATGTGTTTTGTTCAAAAAATTAAAATAAAATAAAATAAAAACAGCCCTGCTGTGCAAAACACAAGAAAATGTGATTTTGGTCAATTTCTCTTGTCAGTTACACATTTTACATAAAAATAATAATAAAATAGGCCTGTTGTGCAAACACTGGAGTGGACATTTGTTTTTGGGTCTATCTATTTTGACACAGTTACACATCTTAGGTGAAAAAAAATAGTCCTATTGTGCAAGACACAAATGTCCACCACAGTGGACTTTTGTTTTTGGTCTATTTTCTTTGTCATTGTTACACATTTAGAAAAAAAATGCATAAAACATAAATTGACTTTTGTCCGCTATCGTTTATTATTTATTTTGTTCGACTCTTTATAAACCAAATGAAACAACAGCCTGTTTGTAAAGGTCCACTGCAGTGGACGCCGGTGCTAGGGAGTCTAAATGGCGCCTAAAACGATAAAGTTACCTTTCTCATTGTCCACTACAGTGGACATGTGTTTTGTTCAAAAAATTAAAATAAAATAAAATAAAAACAGCCCTGCTGTGCAAAACACAAGAAAATGTGATTTTGGTCAATTTCTCTTGTCAGTTACACATTTTAGGTAAAAATAAATAAAAATAGGCCTGTTGTGCAAACATAAATGTCCACTCCAGTGGACATTTGTTTTTGGGTCTATTTATTTTGACACAGTTACACATCTTTGATGAAAAAAAATAGTCCTATTGTCCATCCATCCATCCATTTTCTACCGCTTGTCCCGTTCGGGGTCGCGGGGGGTGCCGGAGCCTATCTCAGCTGCATGGTGCAAAACACAAATGTCCACCACATTGGACTTTAGTTTTTGGTCTATTTTCTTTGTCATAGTTACACATTTAGAAACAATTTGCACAAAACATAAATTGACTTTTGTCCGCTATCGTTTATTGTTTCTTCTGTTCGACTCTTATAAACCAAATGAAACAACAGCATGTTCGTAAAGGTCCACTGTAGTGGACGCCGGTGCTAGGGAGGCTAAATGGCGCCTAAAACGATAAAGTTACCCTTCTCATTGTCCACTACAGTGGACATGTGTTTTGTTCTAAAAAAAAATAATAATAAAATAAAATAAAAACAGCCCTGCTGTGCAAAACACAAGAAAATGTGGTTTTGGTCAATTTCTCTTGTCAGTTACACATTTTAGGTAAAAAAAAATAAAAATAGGCCTGTTGTGCAAACACAAATGTCCACTCCAGTGGACGCTGGTTCTCAATAGCTTAAATTTGAGGGGTTTTTTCAACTAAACGTTGCTTCCTAACAACTAATGCAAGATATGAACTGCAACAAAGGTTAAGTTTGTGTAAAAAGTCAGTGCACAAACACACAAAGTACTTACAAGCCATGACGGGTCAGCGAGGAGCAGAAGACAGCGACTGGCGCCCTGAAGAGGATCCCGTCAAATGAAAATAAGGCACATTCTCCTCGTCTATTTCTAACCCCGCGGGGCATTCATTATTCAACGAGCCACACCAATGAGCAAATTAAAATTTCAGCACATTGGAAGTGACCTCGCTTGGCAAATGACTTGAAAATTGTGATGGAGCTTCTTCGCGGACTCTGCGCCAAAATGGCCGTCACTCACGCCCGGCGCCGTCTTCTGCACGGCGAGGACCTGCTGAGAA
>NC_084750.1:51745267-51755259 GCF_033978785.1 Entelurus aequoreus
GAAAATGTGGTGAAGTGTGTCAAATCAACCGTTTTGTCCACACCCCGAAAGGGATAAGCTGTAGAAAATGGATGGAAGGACGAGGGAAACTGGAAAAACCTACAAAAAAAAAAAATGGAATATGTATTCCCAAATATGAGAGAAAATGTGGTAAAGTGTGTCACGTCGACAGTTTTGTCCACATCCCGAAAGGGATAAGCTGTAGAAAATGGATGGAAGGACGAGGGAAACTGAGAAACCTCAAAAAAATGGAATATGTATTCCCAAATATGAGAGAAAATGTGGTAAAGTGTGTCACGTCGACAGTTTTGTCCACACCCCGAAAGGGACAAGCGGTTGAAAAAAATGGATGGAAGGACGAGGGAAACTGAGAAACCTCAAAAAAATGGAATATGTATTCCCAAATATGAGAGAAAATGTGGCAAACTGGGGTCAACTCAACCGTTTTGTCCACATCCCGAAAGGGACAAGCTGTAGAAAATGGATGGAAGGACGAGGGAAACTGGAAAAACCTACAAAAAAAAAATTGAATATGTATTCCCAAATATGAGACAAAATGTGGTAAAGTGTGTCACGTCGACAGTTTTGTCCACACCCCGAAAGGGACAAGCGGTTGAAAAAAATGGATGGAAGGACGAGGGAAACTGAGAAACCTCAAAAAAATGGAATATGTATTCCAAAATATGAGAGAAAATGTGGCAAACTGGGTCAACTCAACCGTTTTGTCCACATCCCGAAAGGGACAAACTGTAGAAAATGGATGGAAGGACGAGGGAAACTGAGAAACCTCAAAAAAATGGAATATATATTCCCAAATATGAGAGAAAATGTGGCAAACTGGGTCAACTCAACCGTTTTGTCCACATCCCGAAAGGGACAAGCTGTAGAAAATGGATGGAAGGACGAGGGAAACTGAGAAACCTCAAAAAAATGGAATATGTATTCCCAAATATGAGAGAAAATGTGGCAAACTGGGTCAACTCAACCGTTTTGTCCACATCCCGAAAGGGACAAGCGGTAGAAATGGATTGATGGATAATTTCTTTTTCTTTTTTTTTTTTTACATGTGACTTTCATAGGGGGGGGGAAGAAGAAAAACTAGTGTCTACTGCAGTGGACATTTATATATATATGTATTTATTTTTCTGTTTTTTTTAAACATGTAACTTTGATAGGGGGGGGAGAAGAGACAAGGGGTAGGAAATGGATGAATGGGTGAGGAAAACTGAGAAACCTCAAAAAAATTGAATTTATATTCCCAAATATGAGAGAAAATGTGGCAAACTGGGTCAACTCAACCGTTTTGTCCACATCCCGAAAGGGACAAGCTGTAGAAAATGCATGGAAGGACGAGGGAAACTGAGAAACCTCAAAAAAAATGTATATATATTCCCAAATATGAGAGAAAATGTGGCAAACTGGGTCAACTCAACCGTTTTGTCCACACCCCGAAAGGGACAAGCGGTAGAAATTGATTGATGGATAATTTCTTTTTTTTCTTTTTTTTTACATGTGACTTTCATAGGGGGGGAGGAAGAACAAAAACTAGTGTCTACTGCAGTGGACATTTATATATATGTATTTATTTTTCTATTTTTTTTAAACATGTAACTTTGATAGGGGGGGAAGAAGAGACAAGGGGTAGGAAATGGATGAATGGGTGAGGAAAACTGAGAAACCTCAAAAAAAATTGAATTTATATTCCCAAATATGAGAGAAAATGTGGCAAACTGTGTTATATCAACCTTTTCGTCCACACCCCGAAAGGCACAAGCGGTAAAAAATGGATGGATGGATTTATTTTTCTATTTATTTTTTTAACATGTAACTTTGATAGGGGGGAAAAGAACAAAAACTAATGCCTACTGCATTTAGATATATGTATTTATTTTTTATTTTTTTAAAACATGTAACTTCGATGGGGCGGGGGAGAAGAAGGGACAAGGGGTAGAAAATGGATGAATGGACGAGGAAAACTGAGAAACCTCAAAAAATTGTAATATATATTCCCAAATATGAGAGAAAATGTGGAAAACTGTGTTAAAAAACAACCTTTTTGTCCACACCCCGAAAGGGAGAAGCTGTAGAAAATGGATGGATGGATTTTTTTTAACATGTAACTTTGATAGGGGGGAAAAAGAACAAAAACTAATGTCTACTGCAGTTGACATTTCTATATATGTATTTTTTTATTTGTATTTATTTTTTAAACATGTAACTTTGATAGGGGGGAAAAGAAGGGACAAGGGGTAGAAAATGGATGAATGGAAGAGGAAAACTGAGAAACCTAAAAAAAAATTGAATATATATTCCCAAATATGAGAGAAAATGTGGCAAACTGTGTTTAAACAACCGTTTTGTCCACACCCCAAAAGGGACAAGCGGTAGGAAATGGATGGCTGGATTTATTTATTTATTTTTTAACATGTAACTTTGATAGGGGGGGAAAAAACAAAAACTAATGTCTACTGCATTGGACATTTAGATATATGTATTTATTTTTTTATTTTTTTTAAACATGTAACTTTGATGGGGGGGAGAAGAAGGGACAAGGGGTAGAAAATGGATGAATGGACGAGGAAAACTGAGAAACCTTAAAAAATTGTAATATATATTCCCAAATATGAGAGAAAATGTGGAAAACTGTGTTAAAAAACAACCTTTTTGTCCACACCCCGAAAGGCACAAGCGGTAGAAAAAGGATGGATGGATTTTTTTTTTAACATGTATCTTAAAAGAACAAAAAACAACGTCTACTGACATTTATATATACTTGTTTTGTTTTTTTGTTTTTTGTTTTTTAAACATGCAACTTTGATAGGGGGTTAAAGAAGGGACAAGCGGTAGTAAATGGATGGAAGGACGAGGGAAACTGAGAAACCTAAAAAAAATTGAATATATATTCCCAAATATGAGAGAAAATGTGGCAAACTGTGTTAAATCAACCTTTTTGTCCACACCCAGAAAAGGAAAAGCGGTATAAAAATGTATGGATGGATTTTATTTGATTTTTTGATTTTTTTTTTTAGTTTTTACATGTGACTTTCATAGGGGGGGAAAAGAACAAAAACTAATGTCTACTGCAGTGGACATTTATATATATGTATTTATTTAATTATTTTTTTTAAACATGTAACTTTGATAGGGGGGGAAAGAAGGGACAAGGGGTAGAAAATGGATGAATGGACGAGGAAAACTGAGAAACCTCCAAAAAATTGAATATATATTCCCAAATATGAGAGAAAATGTGGCAAACTGTGTCAAATCAACCTTTTTGTCCACACCCCGAATTGGACAAGCGGTAGTAAATGGTTGGATGGATGGATGGATGGATGGAAGAATAATGCTGACCTTGCACTATTGCTCTTTCCTCCACTCTGAAGCTATAAAAAAAAAAATTGTACATTTCTGATATTCTCCTTTCATCAGTGTTGCGTGTCCAAATCCACACGCCAACAAAGAATGTTTGCGCGACACACACACACACGCACACACACCCACACACACACACACACACACTCAAATGTGTCATGAAGAAAGGCTCAATGCACAACAAAACTCTGCAATATTCAAATGAGGAGGCCAAAATAAGCTCTTCTGGATTGTATTGATGTCCTGCAGAAAGAAAGGGTCTGACCTTGTTGCTCGCCTGCAGCCATCCCTCGCACGTCGTCCATGTTGGAGAAGATCTCGTCCTTCACGGTGTCAACAAGTCCTGCGTGCACAAACAAGAAAGTTGAGGAATATTCCACAGCTTCTCTCTCATCCCTGCTGGGGTTTTTTTTTTTTTTTTTTTGTCCTTTTCCACGCTCCCCCTCGCTCCTCTTCTCTGTCTTCACTCCCCCAAACACAGATAACTTCTGCCTGACCCCAAAGTGACACAGTTTCCATTTTGTTTCTGATTAATCTTGCCCATTGACAGTCTTTGTTAAACAACGAGGCGTGCCCCCTTCTCCGAGAGGGCCGACATTTTCATATCTGGGAGACGCGCTGACCCGGGCTTCACCCCGGACTTGGACTTCTGGCCAACTGTGGACGCGTTTGTCTCTTTATTGCATGCAGACACTGAATTTATACAACTGACTTTTTTTGCCTTGGAATTTGGTGAACTGATTTTTGTTTTTACATTCAAATGATGTTGATAATTTCATTGGGGAAAAATTCCGTGTTCAGTGTAAAAAAAAAAAAAAAAACTCACTGCTTGAAAAAGCAAGATTCACTTTTATAAACTAAATATTTTTACACTAAATTATTATTAGTACTATTTTTTACACTGACGTTTTATACACTGAAATCTTTTTACACTAAATTATTATACACTGATTGTTTTGTAAATAATTTTTCACACTGATTTTTTTACACTGAATTTTAATCCACTTTTGTTTCACTGATTATACACTGATATTGTTTACACTGAATTATTATACACTGATTTTTTCCATGCATAATTTTTTACACTCATTTTTAAAATACTGATTTTTTTTAGCCAGAATGTTTCCACACTGATTTTTTTATACACTTTATTTTTTTTTACACTGAATGTTTATACTCTGAATATTTTTACCCTGAATTTTTATACACTCTATATTTTTACACTGAATTTTTATACGCTGAATATTTTTACCCTGAATTTTTATACACTTAATTTTTGTACACTGATTTTTTATACACTGAATGTTTTTACACTTCATTTGTATCCACTTTATTTTTTACAGTGAATTTTTTTTACATTGAGATTTTTTTTACACTGAATTATTATTATACAAAATGTGGCAAACTGGGTCAAATCAATCTTTTTGTCCACACCCCGAAAGGGACAAGTGGTAGAAAATGGATGGATGACTGGATTTTTTTAATTTATTTTTTTTACATGTGAATTTTCATAGGGGGGTAAAAGAACAAAAACTAATGTCTACCGCAGTGGACAATTATATATATATGTGTATTTTTTTATTATATATTTTATTATTATTATTTATTATATACACTGTTTTTTTGTTATACAGAATTTTTTACATTGATTTTAAAAACAATGTTTTTTTACACTAAATTTTTAGACACTCATTTTTCTCATTTTTTTTTACACTGATTTTTTAATTTCACACTGAATGTTTATACTGTGAATTTTAAAACACTAGTTTTTGTTTTCAATGCAATTGTCAGCATAATTTCCATCCAGTTTCTACTGCTTGTCCCTCTCGCTTTGATTCAGTTCACAAAAATCAAACGCAAAAAAATGCAATTACATGAATTCAGTGTCAAAAAAAGCTTTCATAATAAAGACATACATGAATCTCCAAATGTGAGGAATGCTTTTAAAATGGGACCAGATCCTACACGAAAAAGTGAGTTGTTTTTTTTTATGTTGCACATTCTGGAAATAAATAGTGTTATATTTTGTAAAAATGTCAACTGCAGGTAAAAAACATATTTTGAACACATGCATAGCAGGAAAATAATTGCGGGTTTGTATCCATTAGAAGAAAACGTTTGTTCAAACACGGGCCTTAATGTCACTTTTTCTCATGCACTTCAAAAACAATCAGTTCAAGCGAGGCCTGCAAGGTGCACGTCATTAAACATCCCAATTAACCAGCGCACTTGAACGCACCTTGTTGCCTCTTCATCCAACAACAACAACAACAAAGCGGCTGCGGATCCAGCGAGGCGTTGCGTGGATCTTTGCGAGGTCACATTCATCAGGTGCACTTGACAGTTTACTGTACATTTGGATTATGAGTGAAGTGCTGCGGCGAAGGTGACCGATCGCAGGTGGCTGCGCACACAAGGTCCCTTGTCTGCGCATGATCATAATGAATGTGCTTCTGCAGGCAAGGTGTGTGTGCCAAGGATCCTGGTACACGTGCGTCACGTCTTTACAAAAACACGTGGACTATGAAATATTAAGTGGTGTTGTGTGTGTGTGTGTGTGTGTGTGTGTGTGTGTGTGTGTGTGTGTGTGTGTGTGTGTGTGTGTGTGTGTGTGTGTGTGTGTGTGTGTGTGTGTGTGTGTGTGTGTGTGTGTGTGTGTGTGTGTGTGTGTGTGTGTGTGTGTGTGTGTGTGTGTGTGTGTGTGTGTGTGCTGCAACGAAATTGTGTCATCTGGAAAATTATTGTTTTTTAGTGCGAATAAAAATGATATTTTATGAAAAAAAAAAAGTGTCTTTTTTGTTGTATTAATATCAAATAAATGACCTCACATGATGCATGTATGGATTATTTTAATAATGTCATTGCATAGCCTCAATGTGAATTTAGAAAGTAAATAGTTGAAATAGACCATTTCTCTGCTGGATTGTTAGTGTCTAATGAATGCACATCATCAACATGATACTCGTACTTTTGAATACAAATGAGATACAATAATAATAACAATAATAATAATAAAAACTGTTTGTTTATGGTGGCCACACATCAACAACACATCAACACATTGCAGCGACCAAGTCAACCTTTTTAAAGCGGTCCAGATTTTAATTGTTGTTATTTCTATTAATGACACTCAAATGATTAATTAAAGCAACAGAATATAAATGAATGCTTCATCAATAAATCGCTGCAAAGCTCCTGTGTTGTGCCTGACAGCATGTTTTTTTTTACTTATTTATAATATATATATATATATATATATATATATATATATATATATATATATATATATATATATATATATATATATATATATATATATACACATACATACATACATACACACATACATACATACATACATACATACATACATACATACATACATACATACATACATACATACATACATACATATATATATATATATATATATATATATATATATATATATATATATATATATATATATATATATATATATATATATATATATATATATATATATATATATATATATATATCAGGGGAGTCTATACTGACAAGTCTAACATATTTTTTTTATTTTGCAAAAACAGAAATACTAAAACAAAAACCCACATATTAAATGACAAAAATGTGTCTTTTTTTATTGTTTGCGAATTATTATTTATTAGTATCAAAATTATAGCCTTTTCTCGTTACATTATGTCTTTTTGCTTACTTTGTTACTGATTTTTATTTTATTTTTATTTTGGGACTACACAACTGGAGCTGTGGGCCACAAAAGTCCCCCGGGGCCACACTTTGGACACACCTCTAATATGTTATTTCATTTTGCTGTACATATTTCATAGAATATTAAGTTTGTTGTCAATCAGGGGAGTGCAGAAAATATCAATTCAACTCCGAATCGCGATTCCGATTATTCACGATTTTGAATCGGATCCGAATCGATTTGTTAAAAATAAAGTTTTTAGGTTGTATTGCAGCCAAAATAAAATATTTTGTAACATATTTTAAAGAGGTTTTATGATCATATCTACAGAATAATTGGTTTGACTCGAGAATCGTTTTA
Source organism: Entelurus aequoreus (assembly GCF_033978785.1). Lineage (NCBI taxonomy): Eukaryota > Metazoa > Chordata > Actinopteri > Syngnathiformes > Syngnathidae > Entelurus > Entelurus aequoreus. The sequence continues at coordinate 51,752,694 of NC_084750.1, forward strand.
GGTCGAGAAATGGGTTTGACTCGAGAATCGTGTTGAATTGAGAATCGATTTGAATTGAGGATAGTGTTGAAAGAAGATTGTATTGAATCGGGAAGCAATTTGAATCAAGAATCGTTTTGAATCTAGAATGGTGTGGTCTCAAGAATCAGTTTGAATCGAGAATCGTTTTGAATCGAGAATGGTGTTGTCTCAAGAATTAGTTTGGATCGAGAATCGTTTTGAATTGAGAATGGTGTTGTCTCAATAATCAGTTTGAATCGAGAATTGTTTACAATCAAGAATGGTGTCTCAATAATCAGTTTGAATCGAGAATCGTTTTGAATCGAGAATGGTGTCTCAAGAATCAGTTTGAATCGAGAATCGTTTTGAATCAAGAATGATGTCTCAAGAATCAGTTTGAATCGAAAATGGTTTTGAATCGAGAATGGTGTTGTGTCAAGAATCAGTTTGATTTGAGAATCGGTTTGAATCAAGAATGGTGTTGTCTCAAGAATCAGTTTGAATCGAGAATGGTTTTGAATCAAGAATGGTGTTGTCTCAAGAATCAGTTTGAATCGAGAATCGTTTTGAATCGAGAATGGTGTCTCAAGAATCAGTTTGAATCGAAAATCAATTTGAATCAAGACTGGTGTTGTCTCAAGAATCATTTGGAATCGAGAATCGTTTTGAATCGAGAATGGTGTCTCAAGAATCAGTTTGAATCGAGAATCGGTTTGAATCAAAAATGGTGTCTCAAGAATCAGTTGGAATCGAGAATCGTTTACAATCAAGAATGGAGTCTCAATAATCAGTTTGAATCGAGAATCGCTGTGAATCAAGAATGGTGTCTCAAGAATCAGTTTGAATCGAGAATTGTTTTGAACAAAGACTGGTGTTGCATGTCCCAAGAATCAGTTTGAATCGAGAATTGTTTTGAATCAAGACTGGTGTTGACTCAAGAATCAGTTTGAATCAAGAATCGTTTTGAATCAAGAATGATGTCCCAAGAATCAGTTTTAATCGAGAATCGTTTTGAATCGATAATGGTGTTGTCTCAGGAATCAGTTTGAATCGAGAATCGTTTTGAATCAAGACTGGTGTTGACTCAAGAATCAGTTTGAATCAAGAATCGTTTTGAATCAAGAATGATGTCCCAAGAATCAGTTTTAATCGAGAATCGTTTTGAATCAAGACTGGTGTTGTCTCAAGAATCAGTTGGAATCGAGAATCGTTTACAATCAAGAATGGAGTCTCAATAATCAGTTCGAATCGAGAATCGTTTTGAATCAAGAATGGAGTTCTCAAGAATCAGTTTGAACCGAGAATCGTTTTGAATCAAGAATGGTGTCTCAAGAATCAGTTTGAATCGAAAGTTGTTTTGAATCGAGAATGGTGTTGTCTCAAGAATTGGGTGTTGAATTGACAATCGATTCAAATTGAGATTCAGTTCTGCATATAGACTCGTCCCCCCATGAATTGGATTGGAACTGATTAAAAGATCAAGACACACTTTAAAGATTTTTTTTTGGGATGTGAATCTTACAGAAACTTACGATCAGATTTCGATTCTCTGAGCGACGATTTGATTCAAAACTGATTCTCAATTCGGACCGATTCTATATAGTAATATTTTATTTGGCATAAAAAGATATAAAACTAGAGATGTCCGATAATATCGGACTGCCGATATTATCGGCCGATAAATGCTTTAAAATGTAATATCGGAAGTTATCGGTATTGGTTTCAAAAAGTAAAATGTACGACTTTTTAAAACGCCGCTGTGTACACGGACGTAGGGAGAATTACAGAGCGCCAATAAACCTTAAAGCACTGCCTTTGCGTGCCGGCCCAATCACATAATATCTACGGCTTTTCACACACACAAGTGAATGCCATGCATACTTGGTCAACAGCCATACATGTCACACTGAGGGTGACCGTATAAACAACTTTAACACTGTTACAAATATGCGCCACACTGTGAACCCACACCAAACAAGAATGACAAACACATTTCGGGAGAACATCCCGAAAACAGAACAAGTACCCAGAAGCCCTTGCAGCACTAACTCTTCTGAGACGCTACAATATACACCCCCACCTCAACCTCCTCATGCTCTCTCAGGGAGAGCATGTCCTAAATTCCAAGCTGCTGTTTTGAGGCATGTTAAATAAAAATAATGCACTTTGTGACTTCAATAATAAATATGGCAGTGCCATGTTGGCATTTTTTTTCCATAACTTGAGTTGATTTATTTTGGAAAACCTTGTTACATTGTTTAATGCAGGGGTGTCAAACTCATTTTAGATCAGGGGCCACCTGGAGAAAAATCTACTCCCAAGTGGGCCGGACTGGTAAAATCACGGCACGATAACTTAAAAATAAAGACAACTTCAGATTGATTTCTTTGTTTAAAAATAGAACAAGCACATTCTGAAATTGTACAAATCATAATGTTGTTGGGTTGTTGTTGTTTTTACACTTACATGTTGCGGTTAGTAGTATTCTATCTTTATTTGTCGTTATTTATATTTTCTGTCAACTCATTGGTGTTAATTTTCAATCTATCAAGATAAAAAATAATAT
>NC_084750.1:51755279-51767779 GCF_033978785.1 Entelurus aequoreus
GTGCATCCTCTCCGAGCCACCAGCAGAGCTCGCTTCAGGCCAAGTTCACTGTCAGCCTGCAAAATGTGCGCGCCGAACACGCACGCGGGCGCGCGCTTCTCCTGAAGGTTGAAGACGACCTCGTTTACGCGCAGCAATGTTTGCATATTCCCCCCCAACCCCCCTCTCTCTATTAGCATCACGTTGATGTTGGTTAATGGTTCTGTTTGGAGGGGAGGGGGGGGGGGGGGGGGGGGGGGAGTTGGGGGGCATCGCGTCTCAACGGGCCGCCTCTGATGAGCGCGGGATCGGTGAGGAGACGTCGGGGTCAAAAGTTGAGGCGCGTCGCCGTCATCTGTTCGCCCGCAGCCTCATAATGGCGATCTCAAAAGAGCGCATCGCTCAGGACTACATATGTTGCGCGTGCACTCCAGGTGAACCCACGCATGCTCTCGGTCACCCCCCACCCACCCACCCACCCGCGACACCCCCACACACCCACCCAGCAAGATTGAGTGGCTGGCGTTTTATTATCGCGCTTGATTGGTGAATTTCCTTTGAATAAATTGCATTTGCATCGCGAGGATTGATACCCTCGACCCGGTCACCGCGTGACGGGAAGACCCACGCAGACCCCCCCCCCCCCCGCCCCAATGGCACCCCTTAAAAAACATTTAGCCCCTCTCGTCCTGAATAGGAGGGTTAGGCCTTTAGCGGCAACAGAAAGTGCGCAGATGTTTTTTTTCCCTTTTGTGGCGCACAAAGAGCGATTGGAAAGACATCGTTTTGTCCCGTGATTTACTTTGATAGATATCGCGCACAAACGTCATTAATGGAAATGTGAATCTGACAGAACGTTGACAATAAGGTGCTAAAAAAAAAAAATCGATTCAAATCTGAATTGCTATTCTTGTTTATTTCGATTCCAAATGGATCTATATATTTTTTTTTTAAAGATTACATTTAAAAAAAAACCTTTTATTTTCTATTTTTTAAACACTCTAACTCGTTGTATTAGTTTTTGTCATTTCTAACCTGGCTTGAAAAGGTTTTATATAGAGATGTCCAATAATATCCGATATTGTCCAACTCTTAATTACCGATTCCGATATCAACCGATACCGATATATACAGTCGTGGAATTAACACATTATTATGCCTAATTTTGTTGTGATGCACCGCTGGATGCATTAAACCAGTGGTGTCAAACATACGGCCCGGGGGGCCGGATCAGGCCCGCGAACAGGTTTTATCCGGCCCGCGGGGTGAGTTTGCTAAGTATAAAAATGAGCCGGAATTTTTAAATGAAAGAAACTGTTGTTCTAAATGTGTCCACTAGATGTCGCAATAGCAGTTATTTGTATCTTTGTAGATGATGCTACATATGTTCAAAATAAACCACATGATGTTAGTTCATCAGTCGAGGAATATGAGCAAACTACATAAATAACATCCTGTAATTTGATTTTGATATTATTTTTTATCTTGATAGATTGAAAATTAACACCAATGAGTTGACAGAAAATATAAATAACGACAAATAAAGATAGAATACTACTAACCGCAACATGTAAGTGTAAAAAACAACAACAACCCAACAACATTATGATTTGTACAATTTCAGAATGTGCTTGTTCTATTTTTAAACAAAGAAATCAATCTGAAGTTGTCTTTATTTTTAAGTTATCGTGCCGTGATTTTACCAGTCCGGCCCACTTGGGAGTAGATTTTTCTCCAGGTGGCCCCTGATCTAAAATGAGTTTGACACCCCTGCATTAAACAATGTAACAAGGTTTTCCAAAATAAATCAACTCAAGTTATGGAAAAAAAATGCCAACATGGCACTGCCATATTTATTATTGAAGTCACAAAGTGCATTATTTTTATTTAACATGCCTCAAAACAGCAGCTTGGAATTTAGGACATGCTCTCCCTGAGAGAGCATGAGGAGGTTGAGGTGGGGGTGTATATTGTAGCGTCTCAGAAGAGTTAGTGCTGCAAGGGCTTCTGGGTACTTGTTCTGTTTTCGGGATGTTCTCCCGAAATGTGTTTGTCATTCTTGTTTGGTGTGGGTTCACAGTGTGGCGCATATTTGTAACAGTGTTAAAGTTGTTTATACGGTCACCCTCAGTGTGACATGTATGGCTGTTGACCAAGTATGCATGGCATTCACTTGTGTGTGTGAAAAGCCGTAGATATTATGTGATTGGGCCGGCACGCAAAGGCAGTGCTTTAAGGTTTATTGGCGCTCTGTAATTCTCCCTACGTCCGTGTACACAGCGGCGTTTTAAAAAGTCGTACATTTTACTTTTTGAAACCAATACCGATAACTTCCGATATTACATTTTAAAGCATTTATCGGCCGATAATATCGGCAGTCCGATATTATCGGACATCTCTAGTTTTATATCTTTTTATGCCAAATAAAATATTACTATATAGAATCGGTCCGAATTGAGAATCAGTTTTGAATCAAATCGTCGCTCAGAGAATCGAAATCTGATCGTAAGTTTCTGTAAGATTCACATCCCAAAAAAAAATCTTTAAAGTGTGTCTTGATCTTTTAATCAGTTCCAATCCAATTCATGGGGGGACGAGTCTATATGCAGAACTGAATCTCAATTTGAATCGATTGTCAATTCAACACCCAATTCTTGAGACAACACCATTCTCGATTCAAAACAACTTTCGATTCAAACTGATTCTTGAGACACCATTCTTGATTCAAAACGATTCTCGGTTCAAACTGATTCTTGAGAACTCCATTCTTGATTCAAAACGATTCTCGATTCGAACTGATTATTGAGACTCCATTCTTGATTGTAAACGATTCTCGATTCCAACTGATTCTTGAGACAACACCAGTCTTGATTCAAAACGATTCTCGATTAAAACTGATTCTTGGGACATCATTCTTGATTCAAAACGATTCTTGATTCAAACTGATTCTTGAGTCAACACCAGTCTTGATTCAAAACGATTCTCGATTCAAACTGATTCCTGAGACAACACCATTATCGATTCAAAACGATTCTCGATTAAAACTGATTCTTGGGACATCATTCTTGATTCAAAACGATTCTTGATTCAAACTGATTCTTGAGTCAACACCAGTCTTGATTCAAAACAATTCTCGATTCAAACTGATTCTTGGGACATGCAACACCAGTCTTTGTTCAAAACAATTCTCGATTCAAACTGATTCTTGAGACACCATTCTTGATTCACAGCGATTCTCGATTCAAACTGATTATTGAGACTCCATTCTTGATTGTAAACGATTCTCGATTCCAACTGATTCTTGAGACACCATTTTTGATTCAAACCGATTCTCGATTCAAACTGATTCTTGAGACACCATTCTCGATTCAAAACGATTCTCGATTCCAAATGATTCTTGAGACAACACCAGTCTTGATTCAAATTGATTTTCGATTCAAACTGATTCTTGAGACACCATTCTCGATTCAAAACGATTCTCGATTCAAACTGATTCTTGAGACAACACCATTCTTGATTCAAAACCATTCTCGATTCAAACTGATTCTTGAGACAACACCATTCTTGATTCAAACCGATTCTCAAATCAAACTGATTCTTGACACAACACCATTCTCGATTCAAAACCATTTTCGATTCAAACTGATTCTTGAGACATCATTCTTGATTCAAAACGATTCTCGATTCAAACTGATTCTTGAGACACCATTCTCGATTCAAAACGATTCTCGATTCAAACTGATTATTGAGACACCATTCTTGATTGTAAACAATTCTCGATTCAAACTGATTATTGAGACAACACCATTCTCAATTCAAAACGATTCTCGATCCAAACTAATTCTTGAGACAACACCATTCTCGATTCAAAACGATTCTCGATTCAAACTGATTCTTGAGACCACACCATTCTAGATTCAAAACGATTCTTGATTCAAATTGCTTCCCGATTCAATACAATCTTCTTTCAACACTATCCTCAATTCAAATCGATTCTCAATTCAACACGATTCTCGAGTCAAACCCATTTCTCGACCTAAAACGATTCTCGAGTCAAACCAATTATTCTGTAGATATGATCATAAAACCTCTTTAAAATATGTTACAAAATATTTTATTTTGGCTGCAATACAACCTAAAAACTTTATTTTTAACAAATCGATTCGGATCCGATTCAAAATCGTGAATAATCGGAATCGCGATTCGGAGTTGAATTGATATTTTCTGCACTCCCCTGATTGACAACAAACTTAATATTCTATGAAATATGTACAGCAAAATGAAATAACATATTAGAGGTGTGTCCAAAGTGTGGCCCCGGGGGACTTTTGTGGCCCACAGCTCCAGTTGTGTAGTCCCAAAATAAAAATAAAATAAAAATCAGTAACAAAGTAAGCAAAAAGACATAATGTAACGAGAAAAGGCTATAATTTTGATACTAATAAATAATAATTCGCAAACAATAAAAAAAGACACATTTTTGTCATTTAATATGTGGGTTTTTGTTTTAGTATTTCTGTTTTTGCAAAATAAAAAAAATATGTTAGACTTGTCAGTATAGACTCCCCTGATATATATATATATATATATATATATATATATATATATATATATATATATATATATATATATATATATATATATATATATATATATGTATGTATGTATGTATGTATGTATGTATGTATGTATGTATGTATGTATGTATGTATGTATGTATGTATGTATGTATGTGTGTATGTATGTATGTATGTGTATATATATATATATATATATATATATATATATATATATATATATATATATATATATATATATATATATATATATATATATATATTATAAATAAGTAAAAAAAAACATGCTGTCAGGCACAACACAGGAGCTTTGCAGCGATTTATTGATGAAGCATTCATTTATATTCTGTTGCTTTAATTAATCATTTGAGTGTCATTAATAGAAATAACAACAATTAAAATCTGGACCGCTTTAAAAAGGTTGACTTGGTCGCTGCAATGTGTTGATGTGTTGTTGATGTGTGGCCACCATAAACAAACAGTTTTTATTATTATTATTGTTATTATTATTGTATCTCATTTGTATTCAAAAGTACGAGTATCATGTTGATGATGTGCATTCATTAGACACTAACAATCCAGCAGAGAAATGGTCTATTTCAACTATTTACTTTCTAAATTCACATTGAGGCTATGCAATGACATTGCTAAAATAATCCATACATGCATCATGTGAGGTCATTTATTTGATATTAATACAACAAAAAAGACACTTTTTTTTTTTCATAAAATATCATTTTTATTCGCACTAAAAAACAATAATTTTCCAGATGACACAATTTCGTTGCAGCACACACACCCACACACACACACACACACACACACACACACACACACACACACACACACACACACACACACACACACACACACACACACACACACACACACACACACACACACACACACACACACACACACGCACACACACACACACACAACACCACTTAATATTTCATAGTCCACGTGTTTTTGTAAAGACGTGACGCACGTGTACCAGGATCCTTGGCACACACACCTTGCCTGCAGAAGCACATTCATTATGATCATGCGCAGACAAGGGACCTTGTGTGCGCAGCCACCTGCGATCGGTCACCTTCGCCGCAGCACTTCACTCATAATCCAAATGTACAGTAAACTGTCAAGTGCACCTGATGAATGTGACCTCGCAAAGATCCACGCAACGCCTCGCTGGATCCGCAGCCGCTTTGTTGTTGTTGTTGTTGGATGAAGAGGCAACAAGGTGCGTTCAAGTGCGCTGGTTAATTGGGATGTTTAATGACGTGCACCTTGCAGGCCTCGCTTGAACTGATTGTTTTTGAAGTGCATGAGAAAAAGTGACATTAAGGCCCGTGTTTGAACAAACGTTTTCTTCTAATGGATACAAACCCGCAATTATTTTCCTGCTATGCATGTGTTCAAAATATGTTTTTTACCTGCAGTTGACATTTTTACAAAATATAACACTATTTATTTCCAGAATGTGCAACATAAAAAAAAACAACTCACTTTTTCGTGTAGGATCTGGTCCCATTTTAAAAGCATTCCTCACATTTGGAGATTCATGTATGTCTTTATTATGAAAGCTTTTTTTGACACTGAATTCATGTAATTGCATTTTTTTGCGTTTGATTTTTGTGAACTGAATCAAAGCGAGAGGGACAAGCAGTAGAAACTGGATGGAAATTATGCTGACAATTGCATTGAAAACAAAAACTAGTGTTTTAAAATTCACAGTATAAACATTCAGTGTGAAATTAAAAAATCAGTGTAAAAAAAAATGAGAAAAATGAGTGTCTAAAAATTTAGTGTAAAAAAACATTGTTTTTAAAATCAATGTAAAAAATTCTGTATAACAAAAAAACAGTGTATATAATAAATAATAATAATAAAATATATAATAAAAAAATACACATATATATATAATTGTCCACTGCGGTAGACATTAGTTTTTGTTCTTTTACCCCCCTATGAAAATTCACATGTAAAAAAAATAAATTAAAAAAATCCAGTCATCCATCCATTTTCTACCACTTGTCCCTTTCGGGGTGTGGACAAAAAGATTGATTTGACCCAGTTTGCCACATTTTGTATAATAATAATTCAGTGTAAAAAAAATCTCAATGTAAAAAAAATTCACTGTAAAAAATAAAGTGGATACAAATGAAGTGTAAAAACATTCAGTGTATAAAAAATCAGTGTACAAAAATTAAGTGTATAAAAATTCAGGGTAAAAATATTCAGCGTATAAAAATTCAGTGTAAAAATATAGAGTGTATAAAAATTCAGGGTAAAAATATTCAGAGTATAAACATTCAGTGTAAAAAAAAATAAAGTGTATAAAAAAATCAGTGTGGAAACATTCTGGCTAAAAAAAATCAGTATTTTAAAAATGAGTGTAAAAAATTATGCATGGAAAAAATCAGTGTATAATAATTCAGTGTAAACAATATCAGTGTATAATCAGTGAAACAAAAGTGGATTAAAATTCAGTGTAAAAAAATCAGTGTGAAAAATTATTTACAAAACAATCAGTGTATAATAATTTAGTGTAAAAAGATTTCAGTGTATAAAACGTCAGTGTAAAAAATAGTACTAATAATAATTTAGTGTAAAAATATTTAGTTTATAAAAGTGAATCTTGCTTTTTCAAGCAGTGAGTTTTTTTTTTTTTTTTTACACTGAACACGGAATTTTTCCCCAATGAAATTATCAACATCATTTGAATGTAAAAACAAAAATCAGTTCACCAAATTCCAAGGCAAAAAAAGTCAGTTGTATAAATTCAGTGTCTGCATGCAATAAAGAGACAAACGCGTCCACAGTTGGCCAGAAGTCCAAGTCCGGGGTGAAGCCCGGGTCAGCGCGTCTCCCAGATATGAAAATGTCGGCCCTCTCGGAGAAGGGGGCACGCCTCGTTGTTTAACAAAGACTGTCAATGGGCAAGATTAATCAGAAACAAAATGGAAACTGTGTCACTTTGGGGTCAGGCAGAAGTTATCTGTGTTTGGGGGAGTGAAGACAGAGAAGAGGAGCGAGGGGGAGCGTGGAAAAGGACAAAAAAAAAAAAAAAAAAACCCCAGCAGGGATGAGAGAGAAGCTGTGGAATATTCCTCAACTTTCTTGTTTGTGCACGCAGGACTTGTTGACACCGTGAAGGACGAGATCTTCTCCAACATGGACGACGTGCGAGGGATGGCTGCAGGCGAGCAACAAGGTCAGACCCTTTCTTTCTGCAGGACATCAATACAATCCAGAAGAGCTTATTTTGGCCTCCTCATTTGAATATTGCAGAGTTTTGTTGTGCATTGAGCCTTTCTTCATGACACATTTGAGTGTGTGTGTGTGTGTGTGTGGGTGTGTGTGCGTGTGTGTGTGTGTCGCGCAAACATTCTTTGTTGGCGTGTGGATTTGGACACGCAACACTGATGAAAGGAGAATATCAGAAATGTACAATTTTTTTTTTTATAGCTTCAGAGTGGAGGAAAGAGCAATAGTGCAAGGTCAGCATTATTCTTCCATCCATCCATCCATCCATCCAACCATTTACTACCGCTTGTCCAATTCGGGGTGTGGACAAAAAGGTTGATTTGACACAGTTTGCCACATTTTCTCTCATATTTGGGAATATATATTCAATTTTTTGGAGGTTTCTCAGTTTTCCTCGTCCATTCATCCATTTTCTACCCCTTGTCCCTTCTTTCCCCCCCTATCAAAGTTACATGTTTAAAAAAAATAATTAAATAAATACATATATATAAATGTCCACTGCAGTAGACATTAGTTTTTGTTCTTTTCCCCCCCTATGAAAGTCACATGTAAAAACTAAAAAAAAAAATCAAAAAATCAAATAAAATCCATCCATACATTTTTATACCGCTTTTCCTTTTCTGGGTGTGGACAAAAAGGTTGATTTAACACAGTTTGCCACATTTTCTCTCATATTTGGGAATATATATTCAATTTTTTTTAGGTTTCTCAGTTTCCCTCGTCCTTCCATCCATTTACTACCGCTTGTCCCTTCTTTAACCCCCTATCAAAGTTGCATGTTTAAAAAACAAAAAACAAAAAAACAAAACAAGTATATATAAATGTCAGTAGACGTTGTTTTTTGTTCTTTTAAGATACATGTTAAAAAAAAAATCCATCCATCCTTTTTCTACCGCTTGTGCCTTTCGGGGTGTGGACAAAAAGGTTGTTTTTTAACACAGTTTTCCACATTTTCTCTCATATTTGGGAATATATATTACAATTTTTTAAGGTTTCTCAGTTTTCCTCGTCCATTCATCCATTTTCTACCCCTTGTCCCTTCTTCTCCCCCCCATCAAAGTTACATGTTTAAAAAAAATAAAAAAATAAATACATATATCTAAATGTCCAATGCAGTAGACATTAGTTTTTGTTTTTTCCCCCCCTATCAAAGTTACATGTTAAAAAATAAATAAATAAATCCAGCCATCCATTTCCTACCGCTTGTCCCTTTTGGGGTGTGGACAAAACGGTTGTTTAAACACAGTTTGCCACATTTTCTCTCATATTTGGGAATATATATTCAATTTTTTTTTAGGTTTCTCAGTTTTCCTCTTCCATTCATCCATTTTCTACCCCTTGTCCCTTCTTTTCCCCCCTATCAAAGTTACATGTTTAAAAAATAAATACAAATAAAAAAATACATATATAGAAATGTCAACTGCAGTAGACATTAGTTTTTGTTCTTTTTCCCCCCTATCAAAGTTACATGTTAAAAAAAATCCATCCATCCATTTTCTACAGCTTCTCCCTTTCGGGGTGTGGACAAAAAGGTTGTTTTTTAACACAGTTTTCCACATTTTCTCTCATATTTGGGAATATATATTACAATTTTTTGAGGTTTCTCAGTTTTCCTCGTCCATTCATCCATTTTCTACCCCTTGTCCCTTCTTCTCCCCCGCCCCATCGAAGTTACATGTTTTAAAAAAATAAAAAATAAATACATATATCTAAATGCAGTAGGCATTAGTTTTTGTTCTTTTCCCCCCTATCAAAGTTACATGTTAAAAAAATAAATAGAAAAATAAATCCATCCATCCATTTTTTACCGCTTGTGCCTTTCGGGGTGTGGACGAAAAGGTTGATATAACACAGTTTGCCACATTTTCTCTCATATTTGGGAATATAAATTCAATTTTTTTTGAGGTTTCTCAGTTTTCCTCACCCATTCATCCATTTCCTACCCCTTGTCTCTTCTTCCCCCCCTATCAAAGTTACATGTTTAAAAAAAATAGAAAAATAAATACATATATATAAATGTCCACTGCAGTAGACACTAGTTTTTGTTCTTCCTCCCCCCCTATGAAAGTCACATGTAAAAAAAAAGAAAAAAAAGAAATTATCCATCAATCAATTTCTACCGCTTGTCCCTTTCGGGGTGTGGACAAAACGGTTGAGTTGACCCAGTTTGCCACATTTTCTCTCATATTTGGGAATATATATACATTTTTTTTGAGGTTTCTCAGTTTCCCTCGTCCTTCCATGCATTTTCTACAGCTTGTCCCTTTCGGGATGTGGACAAAACGGTTGAGTTGACCCAGTTTGCCACATTTTCTCTCATATTTGGGAATATAAATTCAATTTTTTTGAGGTTTCTCAGTTTTCCTCACCCATTCATCCATTTCCTACCCCTTGTCTCTTCTCCCCCCCCTATCAAAGTTACATGTTTAAAAAAAACAGAAAAATAAATACATATATATATAAATGTCCACTGCAGTAGACACTAGTTTTTCTTCTTCCCCCCCCCTATGAAAGTCACATGTAAAAAAAAAAAAAGAAAAAGAAATTATCCATCAATCCATTTCTACCGCTTGTCCCTTTCGGGATGTGGACAAAACGGTTGAGTTGACCCAGTTTGCCACATTTTCTCTCATATTTGGGAATACATATTCCATTTTTTTGAGGTTTCTCAGTTTCCCTCGTCCTTCCATCCATTTTCTACAGCTTGTCCCTTTCGGGATGTGGACAAAACGGTTGAGTTGACCCAGTTTGCCACATTTTCTCTCATATTTGGGAATATATATTCCATTTTTTTGAGGTTTCTCAGTTTCCCTCGTCCTTCCATCCATTTTCTACAGTTTGTCCCTTTCGGGATGTGGACAAAACGGTTGAGTTGACCCAGTTTGCCACATTTTCTCTCATATTTTGGAATACATATTCCATTTTTTTGAGGTTTCTCAGTTTCCCTCGTCCTTCCATCCATTTTTTTCAACCGCTTGTCCCTTTCGGGGTGTGGACAAAACTGTCGACGTGACACACTTTACCACATTTTGTCTCATATTTGGGAATACATATTCAATTTTTTTTTTGTAGGTTTTTCCAGTTTCCCTCGTCCTTCCATCCATTTTCTACAGCTTGTCCCTTTCGGGATGTGGACAAAACGGTTGAGTTGACCCCAGTTTGCCACATTTTCTCTCATATTTGGGAATACATATTCCATTTTTTTGAGGTTTCTCAGTTTCCCTCGTCCTTCCATCCATTTTTTTCAACCGCTTGTCCCTTTCGGGGTGTGGACAAAACTGTCGACGTGACACACTTTACCACATTTTCTCTCATATTTGGGAATACATATTCCATTTTTTTGAGGTTTCTCAGTTTCCCTCGTCCTTCCATCCATTTTCTACAGCTTATCCCTTTCGGGATGTGGACAAAACTGTCGACGTGACACACTTTACCACATTTTCTCTCATATTTGGGAATACATATTCCATTTTTTTTTTTTGTAGGTTTTTCCAGTTTCCCTCGTCCTTCCATCCATTTTCTACAGCTTATCCCTTTCGGGGTGTGGACAAAACGGTTGATTTGACACACTTCACCACATTTTCTCTCATATTTGGGAATATATATTCAAGTTTTTTTTTTTTAGGTTTCTCATTTTTCCTCGTGATTTGTTTCCATTTCCTATGTGTGCGCATAAGCCCCGCCCCCGCGCACAAGTTTGCCTCCGCGCGTAAACAAGTCGCCTGGTTTTTATTTATTTTTTTTAATTTTTTTTATTGTTGCTTATTTTCTATTTGCGCGTCCATAATGAGATTTGAGCAAGACAACAGCGGCCAGGTTCCGCCGGGTGCCGGTGCCAGGCGTTTCCATTGGTCCCTGTTTACGCGATGCCCACGGGAGGCGCGCTGATTGGTGGCCGCGCTCACGTGACCGCGCAACTTTGTACATTTGACAGCGAGTAGGAGGGTTCTGTGGAGATCAGAAAAACGACAGCGCGATAAAAATTAGTATTGTTGCACTTCCCCAAATTAATGACCATGAGTTCCTACTTGATCAACTCCAACTACATCGAGCCGTCCTTCCCTCCGTGCGACGAGTACCAGCAGGGCGGGTACGCCGTCCCCAACCCGGGGGACTACTACGAGCGGCCGAAAGACGCGGGCTTCCCCCACCACGACGAGGCGTCCTACCCGCGCTCCAACTACGCGGAACCGGGCTACGACTACGCCAACGTCCCCGCCGCCGCCGCCGCCGGCCTGGATGACTTCGGCGAGCACGGAGCCTCCGCCGCGCAGCCGCAGCAGAGCCTGCACGTACCGCGCCTGGGATCCACCCCGGACGCCGCCAAGGACTGCAGCCTGGCCGGCGAGGTGTACCCCGGCGTGGCGAAGGGCAAGGAGCCGGTGGTCTACCCCTGGATGAAGAAGGTCCACGTCAACTCCGGTGAGTCGCGTCCGGGGGAAAGGAGCCTGCAGGCAAGGAGCGTTTTTTTTGTGTGGCTGCGATTTACGAGGAGGGAGCAGCGGGGTCGGTAATTAAGGACCCTCGTAAATTTTATTGCCTGTCGGGGCTTTGTCGCGTCTTAACCCCGACTGGAGCGCAGCCAAGCCCCGCTGTTTGCTCGACGCGTAAAAGCCGAGCCACCACGCAAGGTGCTTTTATTGTTATTTTTCAACCATTTTCTTAACATCTCTG
>NC_084750.1:51772779-51845279 GCF_033978785.1 Entelurus aequoreus
GACCCCGAACGGGACAAGCGGTAGAAAATGGATGGATGGATAGACAATAGGACTATTTTTTTTCACCAAAGATGTGTAACTGTGTCAAAATAAATAGACCCAAAAACAAATGTCCACTGGAGTGGACATTTATGTTTGCAGAACAGGCCTATTTTTATTTATTTTTACCTAAAATGTGTAACTGACCAGAGAAATTGACCAAAATCACATTTTCTTGTGTTTTGCACAGCAGGGCTGTTTTTATTTTATTTTATTTTAATTTTTTGAACAAAACACATGTCCACTGTAGTGGACAATGAGAAAGGTAACTTTATCGTTTTAGGCGCCATTTAGCCTCCCTAGCACCGGCGTCCACTACAGTGGACCTTTACGAACATGCTGTTGTTTCATTTGGTTTATAAGAGTCGAACAAAAGAAATAATAAACGATAGCGGACAAACGTCAATTTATGTTTTATGCATTTTTTTTCTAAATGTGTAACAAAGACAAAGAAAATAGACCAAAAACAAAAGTCCACTGTGCTGGACATTTGTGTCTTGCACAATAGGACTATTTTTTTTCACCTAAGATGTGTAACTGTGTCAAAATAGATAGACCCAAAAACAAATGTCCACTCCAGTGTTTGCACAACAGGCCTATTTTATTATTATTTTTATGTAAAATGTGTAACTGACAAGAGAAATTGACCAAAATCACATTTTCTTGTGTTTTGCACAGCAGGGCTGTTTTTATTTTATTTTATTTTATTTATTTTTTTAGAACAAAACACATGTCCACTGTAGTGGACAATGAGAAGGGTAACTTTATCGTTTTAGGCGCCATTTAGCCTCCCTAGCACCGGCGTCCACTACAGTGGACCTTTACGAACATGCTGTTGTTTCATTTGGTTGATAAGAGTCGAACAAAAGAAATAATAAACGATAGCGGACAAAAGTCAATTTATGTTTTATGCATTTTTTTTCTAAATGTGTAACAATGACAAAGAAAATAGACCAAAAACAAAAGTCCACTGTGGTGGACATTTGTGTCTTGCACAATAGGACTATTTTTTTCACCTAAGATGTGTAACTGTGTCAAAATAGATAGACCCAAAAACAAATGTCCACTCCAGTGTTTGCACAACAGGCCTATTATATTATTATTTATGTGTAACTGACAAGAGAAATTGACCAAAATCATATTTTCTTGTGTTTTGCACAGCAGGGCTGTTTTTATTTTATTTTATTATTATTTTTTTTTAGAACAAAACACATGTCCACTGTAGTGGACAATGAGAAGGGTAACTTTATCGTTTTAGGCGCCATTTAGCCTCCCTAGCACCGGCGTCCACTACAGTGGACCTTTACGAACATGCTGTTGTTTCATTTGGTTGATAAGAGTCGAACAAAAGAAATAATAAACAATAGCGGACAAAAATAAATTTATGTTTTGTGCAAATTGTTTCTAAATGTGTAGCTATGACAAAGAAAATAGACCAAAAACAAAAGTCCACTATGGTGGACATTTATGTTTTGCACAATAGGACTATTTTTTTTCACCTAAGATGTGTAACTGTGTCAAAATAAATAGACCCAAAAACAAATGTCCACTGGAGTGGACATTTGTGTTTGCACAACAGGCCTACTTTATTTTTGTTTTAATCTAAAATGTGTAACTGACAAGAGAAATTGACCAAAATCACATTTTCTTGTGTTTTGACCAGCAGGGCTGGTTTTTTTTGTGTTTTTTTTGTTTAGAACAAAACACATGTCCACTGTAGTGGACAATGGGAAAGGTAACTTTATCGTTTTAGGCGCCATTTAGACTCCCTAGCACCGGCGTCCACTACAGTGGACCTTTACGAACCTCCTGCTGTTTCATTTGGTTTATAAGAGTCGAACAAAAGAAATAATAAACGATAGCGGACATGTGTGTAACTAGTTTCTACCCTACGAGATTTGTAACTTGGACAAATCTGCATTTGTGTTTTGCACAACAAAGTCATTTAAAAAAAAAGTGTAACTAAGACAAAATAAATAGCCCCAAAACAAGTGTCACTGGAGTGGACGTTTGTGTTTTGCATTATAGCGCCATTTTTAACCCCGCCAAAATGTGTAACTCGGACAAATCTCTATTTGTGTTTTGCACAAGGATATACATTTATTTTAAAAGTGAAACTCTGATGAAAGAAAAAGACCAAAAACAAAAGTCCACTCCAGTGGACATTCTTGTTTTGCATAACAACACTATTTTCCAGCCCTTTAAATTGTGTAACTCTGATAAAATTGCATTTGTGTTTTGCACAAGGCAATTTATTTCTAAATGTGTAATTCCGTAAAAGACCAACAACTGTGGTGGACAATTTGTGTTTTACATAAAATGGCTATTTTTTGCCCAAATTGTGTAACACAGCCAAATTAAACCGAACACACACAAATGTACTTGTGTTTGGCCCAACAGGGCCAGTTTTATTTCTGAAATGTGTAACTCTGACAAATAAATATGCCAAAAACAAGTGTCCACTGGAGTGGACGTTTGTGTTTTGCACAACAGGGCTATTTACATTTCTGAAATGTGTAACTCAGACAAAAGAAATGGACCAAAAACACATATTTATATCGCACAACAAAATTATTTTTTAATGTGTAACGCTGACAAATAAAAGTGTCCACTGGAGTGGACGTTTGTGTTTTGCACAAAAGGGCTATTTTTAACCCCCTGAAATTTGCAAATCTGACAAAAGTCCATTTGTGTTTTGCTCAAGGCAATTAATTTGTTTTTCTAAATGTGCAACTCAGACAAAAGAAAGAGAACATTAATGTCCACTGGGGTGGACATTTGTGTTTTGCACAACATGGCTATTTTTTTCCCAAATTTTGTAACATAGACAAAATAAACCGAACAAAAACAAATGTCCTTGTGTTTTGCACAAGAGGGCTATTTTTATATCTGAAGTGTGTAACTCGACAAAAGAAATAGACAACAAACACATTTGTGTTTTGCACAACAAAGCTATTAAAACAAAAAAAGTGTAACTCTAACGAATAAATACACCAAAAACAAATGTCAACTGAAGTGGACGTTTAGGTTTTGCACAATAGGACTATTTTTAACCCCCTGAAATTTGTAACTCTGACAAAAACACATTTGTGTTTTGCACAACAAAGCTATTTAAAAAAAAGTGTAACTCTGACAAATAAATAGACCAAAAACAAATGTCAACTGGAGTGGACGTTTGTGTTTTGCACATTAGGGCTATTTTTTTCACCCGAAATGTGCAACTGTGTCAAAATAAATAGACCAAAAAACGAACGTCCACCCTATTTTAAAAAAAAAAAGTGTTACTCTGACAAATAAATAGGCCAATAACAAGTGTCCATTGAAGTGGACGTTTGTGTTTTAAACAATAGGGCTATTTTTTAACCCCCTGAAATTTGTAACTCTGACAAAAGTCAATTTATGTTTTGCGCACATTTTTTCTAAATGTGTAACTATGACAAAGAAAATAGACCAAAAACAAAAGTCCACTGTGGTGGACATTTGTGTTTTGCACAATGGGGCTATTTTTTCACCTGAGATGTGAAACTATGTCAAAATAAATAGAAAAAATAGTAAAACAAATGTCCTTGTGTTTTACATAGAAGGGCTGGTTTTATTTCTGAAATGTGTAACTCTGACAAAAGAAATAGACCAAAAACAAGTGTCCACTGGAGTGGACGTTTATGTTTTAAACACTAAGGCTTTTGTTAACCCCCTAAAATTTGTAACCCTGACAAAAGTCCATTTGTGTTTTGCCCAAGGCAACTACATTTTTTTTCTAAATTTGTAACTCTGTAAAAGAAAATAGAGCAAAAAAAAAGTCCACTGGGGTGGACGTTTGTGTTTTGCACAACATGGCTATTTTTTGCCCAAATTGTGTAACACAGACAAAATAAACTGTACAAAAACAAATGTCCTTGTGTTTTGCACAATATGACTATTTTTTTCACCTAAGATGTGTAACTGTGTCAAAATAAATAGACCCAAAAACAAATGTCCTCTGGGGTGGACGTTTGTGTTCTGCACAAAAACGCTATTTTTTGCCCAAATTGTGTAATGCAGACAAAAGAAACCGAACAAAAACAAATGTCCTTGTGTTTTGCACAACATGGCTATTTTTATTTCTGAAATGTGTAACTCTGACAAATAAATAGACCAAAAACAAGTGTCCACTGGTGTGGACGTTTGTGTTTTGCACAACAGGGCTATTTTTATTTCTGAAATGTGTAACTCTAACAAAAGAAATAGACCAAAAACGTATTTGAGTTTTGCACAACAAAGCTATTTAAAAAAAAAAGTATAACTCTGACAAATATATAGACCAAAAACTAATGTCCACTGGAGTGGACGTTTATGTTTGGCACAATATGAATATTTTTTTCACCTAAAATGTGTAACTGTATCAAAATGGAATGTCCACCTTATTTCTTAATAAAAAGTGTAACTCTGACAAATAAATAGCCAAAAACAAGTGTCCACTGGAGTGGACGTTTGGATTTTGCACAACATGGGTATTTTTTGCCCAAATTGGGTAACGCAGACAAAAGAAACCGAACAAAAACAAATGTCCTTGTGTTTTGCACAATAGGACTATTTTTTTCACCTGTGATGTGTAACTGTGTCAAAATAAATAGACCCAAAAACAAATCTCCACTTGGGTGGACGTTTGTGTTTTGCACAACATGGCCATTTATTCCCCAAATTGTCTAACGCAGACAAAAGAAACCAAACAAAAACAAATGTCCTTGTGTTTTGCACAACATAACTATTTTTTGCCCAAATTGTGTAACACAGACAAAGGAAACGGGAAATCTTTGTGTTTTGCACAACAAAATTATTTTTATTTCTGACATTTGTAACTCTGGCAAAGGAAAGTGTCCACTGGAGTGGACATTTGTGTTTTGCACAACAGGGCTATTTTTAACCCACTGAAATGTGTAACTTTGACAAAAGTCCATCTGTGTTTAGTGCAAGACGATATTGTTTTTCTTCCAAAATGTTTAACTATGACCAAGAAAAAGACCAAAAACAAATGTCCACCTCTGTGGACATTTTTGTTTTGCACAATTGGACTATTTTTCACATGTGGAACTGTGTCAAAATAAACAGACCCCAAAACAAAAGTCCACTGTGGTGGACAGTTGTGTTTTGCCCAATAGGACTATTTTTCACCTGAAATGTGTAACTGTGTCAAAATAAACAAATGTCCACTGGGGTGGACATTTGTACTTTGCACAACATGGCTATTTTTTGTCCAAATTGTGTAACGCAGACAAAGGAAACCGAAAACAAAAACAAATGTCCTTGTGTTTTGCACAACAGGGTTATTTTTATTTCTGAAATAAAACAAGTGTCCACTGCAGTGGGCATTTGTGTTTTGGACATTTAGGCTATTTTTAACCCCCTGAAATGTTTAACTCTGACAAAAAGTCAATTTGTGTTTTGCCCAAGGCAATTAATTGTTTTTTTTCTAAATGTGTAACTCTTTAAAAGAAAATATACCAAAAAACAAATGTCCACTGGGGTGGACGTTTGTATTTTGCACAACATGGCTATTTTTTGCCCAAGCTGTGTAACGCAGACAAAATGAACCGAACAAAAACAAATGTCCTTGTGTTTTACATAGCAGGGCTATTTTTATTTCTGAAATTTGTAACTCTGACAACGGAAATAGACCAAAAACAAGTGTCCACTGGAGTGGACGTTTGTGTTTTGCACACAAGGGCTATTTCTAACCCCCTGAAATGTGTAACTCTGACAAAAGTCCATTTGTGTTTTGCCCAAGGCAATTATTTTTTTGTTCTAAATGTGTAACTCTGTAAAAGAAAATATACCAAAAAAAAATGTCCACTGGGGTGGACGTTTGTGTTTTGCACAACATGGCTATTTGTTTGCCCATATTGTGTCGCACATACAAAAGAAACCAAACAAAAACAAATGTATTTGTGTTTTGCATAATAGGACTATTTTTTTCACCTTAGATGTGTAACTGTGTCAAAATAAATAGACCCCAAGACAAATGTCCACTGTAGTGGACGTTAGTGTTTTGTACAACATGGCTATTTTTTTGCCCAAATTGTGTAACGCAGACAAAAGAAACCGATCAAAAACAAATGTCCTTGTGTTTTGCACAACGGTGCTATTTTAATTTCTGAAATGTTTAACTTTGACAACAGAAATAGACCAAAAACAAGTGTCCACTGGAGTGGACGTTTGTGTTTTGCACACTAGGGCTATTTTTAATCCCTGAAATGTGTAACTCTGACTAAAGTCCATTTGTGTTTTGCCCAAGGCAATCCATTTTTTGTTCCAAATGTGCAACTCTGTAAGAAGAAAATATACCAAAAACAAATGTCCACTGGGCTGGACGTTTGTGTTTTGCACAACATGGCTATTTGTTTGCCCATATTGTGTAGCGCATACAAAAGAAACCGAACAAAAACAAATGTCCTTGTGTTTTGCACAATAGGACAATTTTTTTGCACTTTAGATGTGAAACTGTGTCAAAATAAATAGATCCCAAAACAGATGTCCACTTGAGTGGACGTTTGTGTTTTTCACAATAAGGCTATTTATAACCCCCTGACATTTGTAACTCCGACAAACGAACGTGTCCACTGGAGTGGACGTTTGTATTATGCACACAAGGGCTATTTGTAATCCCCCGAAATGTGTAACTCTGACAAAAGTCCATTTGTGTTTTGCCCAAGGCAATTAATTTTTTTCCTAGATGTATAACTCTGACAACAGAAATGGACCAAAAACAAATGTCCACTGGAGTGGACGTTTGTGTTTTTCACAATAAGGCTATTTCCAACCCCCTGATATTTGTTACTCCGACAAATGAATGTGTCCACTGGAGTGGACGTTTGTATTTTGCACAGTAGGGCTATTTTTAACCCCTGAAATTTGTAACTCTGACAAAAGTCCATTTAAATTTTGCACACATTTTTTTCAAAAAGTGTGACTATGACAAATAAAATACACCAAAAACAAAAATCCACCGTGGTGGACATTTGTGTTTTCCCAATAGGACTATTTCTCCGCTTGCAATGTGTATTTTTTTGTTCTAAATGTGTAACTCTGCAAAAGAAAATATACCAAAAACAAATGTCCACTGGGGTGGACGTTTGTGTTTTGCACATCATGGCTATTTGTTTGCCCATATTGTGTAGTGCATACAAAAGAAACCGAACAAAAACAAATGTCCTTGTGTTTTGCACAACAGGGTTATTTTTATTTCTGAAATGTGTAACTCTTAAAACAAATATAGATTTAAAAAAAAACAAGTGTCCACTTGAGTGGACGTTTGTGTTTTGCACACAAGGGCTATTTGTAATCCCCTGAAATGTGTAACTCTGACAAAAGTCCATTTGTGTTTTGCCCAAGGTAATTATTATTTTTTCCTAAATGTGTAACTCTGACAACAGAAATAGACCGAAAACAAATGTCCACTGGAGTGGACGTTTGTGTTTTTCACAATATGGCTATTTCTAACCCCCTGACATTTGTAACGCCGACAAACGAAAGTGTCCACTGGAGTGGACGTTTGTATTTTTTAGCACAATATGGCTATTTTTACCCCCCTGAAATTTGTAACTCTGACAAAAGTCCATTTAAGTTTTGCACACATTTTTAAAAAAATGTGTAACTTTGACAAATAGAATACACCAAAAACAAAAATCCACTGTGGTGGACATTTATGTTTTGCCAATAGGAGTATTTGTCTACCTGAAGTGTGTAACTGTGTCAAAATAAATAAACCCAAAAACAAATGTCCACTGGGCTGGATGTTTGTGTTTTACACAACATGGTTATTTTTTTGCCCAAACTGTGTAACACAGACAAAAGAAACCGAACAAAAACAAATGCCCTTGTGTTTTGCACAACAGGGCTATTTTTATTTCTGAAATGTGTAACTCTGACAACAAGTGTCCACTGGAGTGGATGTTTTTGTTTTGCACACTAGGGCAATTTTTAACCCTCTGAAATTTGTAACTCTGACAAAAGTCCATTTGTGTTTTGCCCAAGGCAATTCCTTTTTTGTTCCAATTGTGTAACTCTGTAAAAGAAAATATACCAAAAACAAATGTCCACTGGAGTGGACGTTTGTGTTTTTCACAATAAGGCTATTTCTAAACCCCTGACATTTTTAACTCCGACAAACGAAAGTGTCCACTGGAGTGGACG
Source organism: Entelurus aequoreus (assembly GCF_033978785.1). Classification (NCBI taxonomy): domain Eukaryota; kingdom Metazoa; phylum Chordata; class Actinopteri; order Syngnathiformes; family Syngnathidae; genus Entelurus; species Entelurus aequoreus. Next base: position 51,780,988 of record NC_084750.1, read on the forward strand.
TTTGTATTTTGCACAGTAGGGCTTTTTTTAACCCCCTAAAATTTGTAACTGACAAAAGTCCATTTAAGTTTTGCACACAGGACTATTTCTCCACCTGAAATGTGTATTTTTTGGTTCTAAATTTGTAACTCTGTAAAAGAAAATATACCAAAAACAAATGTCCACTGGGGTGGACGTTTGTGTTTTACACAACATGGCTATTTGTTTGCCCATATTGGGTAGCGCATACAAAAGAAACCGAACAAAAACAAATGTCCTTGTGTTTTGCAAAATAAGACTATTTTGTTTCACCCTAGATGTGTAACTGTGTCAAAATAAATACACCCAAAAACAAATGTCCACTGGGGTGGACGTTTGTGTTTTGCACAACATGGCTATTTTTTGCCCAAATTGTGTAACACAGACAAAAGGAACTGAACAAAAACAAATGTTCTTGTGTTTTGCACAACAGGGCTATTTTTATTCCTGAAATGTGTAACTGACAGCAGAAATAGATCAAAAACAAGTGTCCACTGGAGTGGACGTTTTTGTTTTGCACACTAGGGCTATTTTTAACCCTCTGAAATTTGTAACTCTGACAAAAGTCCATTTGTGTTTTGCCCAAGGCAATTAATTTTTTGTTCCAAATGTGTAACTCTGTAAAAGAAAATATACCAAAAACAAATGTCCACTGGGGTGGACGTTTGTGTTTTTCACAATAAGGCTATTTTAACCCCCTGACATTTTTAACTCCGACAAACGAACGTGTCCACTGGAGTGGACGTTTGTATTTTGCACAATAGGGCTATTTTTAACCCCCTGAAATGTGTAACTCTGACAAAAGTCCATTTCAGTTTTGTACACAGGACTATTTCTCCACCTGAAGTGTGTATTTTTTGGTTCTAAATGTGTAACTCTGTAAGAGAAAATATACCAAAAACAAATGTCCACTGGGGTGGACGTTTGTGTTTTGCACAACATGGCTATTTGTGTGCCCATATTGTGTAGCGCATACAAAAGAAACCGAACAAAAACAAATGTCCTTGTGTTTTGCACAATAGGACTATTTTGTTTCACCTTAGATGTGTAACTGTGTCAAAATAAATACACCCAAAAACAAATGTCCACTGGGGTGGACGTTTGTGTTTTTCACAATAAGGCTATTTTAACCCCCTGACAATTGCAACTCCGACAAACTAAAGTGTCCACTGGAGTGGACGTTTGTATTTTGCACAGTAGGGCTATTTTTAACCCCCTAAAATTTGTAACTCTGACAAAAGTCTATTTAAGTTTTGCACACAGGACTATTTCTTCACCTGAAATGTGTATTTTTTGGTTCTAAATGTGTAACTCTGTAAAAGTAAATATACCAAAAACAAATGTCCACTGGGGTGGACGTTTGTGTTTTGCACAACATGGCTATTTATTTGCCCATATTGTGTAGCGCATACAAAAGAAACCGAACAAAAACAAATGTCCTTGTGTTTTGCACAATAGGACTATTTTGTTTCACCTTAGATGTGTAACTGTCAAAATAAATACACCCAAAAACAAATGTCCTTGTGTTTTGCACAATAGGACTATTTTGTTTCACCTTAGATGTGTAACTGGGTCAAAATAAATACACCCAAAAACAAATGTCCGCTGGAGTGGATGTTTGTATTTTGCACAATAGGACTATTTTGTTTCACCTTAGATGTGTAACTGTCGAAATAAATACACCCAAAAACAAATGTCCTTGTGTTTTGCACAATAGCACTATTTTGTTTCACCTTAGATGTGTAACTCTGTCAAAATAAATACACCCCAAAACAAATGTCCGCTGGAGTGGACGTTTGTATTTTGCACAATAGGGCTATTTTTAACCCCCTGAAATGTGTAACTCTGACAAAAGTCCATTTAAGTTTTGCACACATTTTTTTCAATACGTGTAACTATGACAAATAAAATACACATTTGTGGACGTTTGTGTTTTGCTTAACAAGGCTATTTTTTTTGGCCCAAATTGTGTAACGCAGACAAAAAGAAACCGAACAAAAACAAATGTCCTTGTGTTTTGCACAACACGGCTATTTTTATTTCCGAAACGTGTAACTCTGACAACATAAATAGACCAAAAAACACATTTGTGTTTTGCACAACAAGGCTCATTTCCCCCCCAAAGATTCGTGACTCTGACAAATCGGTGCTATTTTTCCCCAGACAAAACGTGTAACTGGGGCAAAAGAAATCGACCAAAAAACAAATGTCCACTGTAGAGGACGCTGGCTATCACATTTTAAAACATTTTAATTTATTTATTATATATTTTAGCGACCTAAAGTACACTAAATCGATTAGGTAGTTGGAAAATAGGCCTTCAAATAATCGTAATGGGTGTACTAAGAAATGTGTGAGTGACACTTCACCTCCGATGTGTTTATTTGACATGAGCAGAGGCACTAAGAGGAACTCTAGGGCGTCCAAAAAGTTGTCAGGACAACTCCAATTGAAAGGTCTAAAGAAGAAGTCCACACAATAGAGACGCGTGAATGATTCACGTCTCGTCCTCGGGGCAGAAGCAGGCCTGCGTGCTTCCTATTATATGAATTATTATGGCTGCATTAGTTTGCTCACCTTTTGACCTTGGGCTTTGTAAAACATCAGCAAACATGAAATATGTGTGACGTGCAACACAAACAACAAATTCAACTTTATTGGTCGGAAAGGAGCACGCGTGTGCGCGTATATCACTTCGCAGACAGGCCTATCTTCTACTCCGCTGCCTGTTCAAAGCCGCATGTCAACATTCATGAACACTACACTCCCGACACGATAAGAAAAGCGTTGAAATCCAGCCACTGGACTCCTAGTGCGCGTTGAAACGTCCCTTTTTTTTGCGTCTTGCGCACCCAAAACAACTCGCCACTATAGAGTCAGCCCGGGTCACGGAAAAGTTCACGCGTGCTGCCAAAAAGTCTCGCGATCTGTGAATCACGGAGCAAAATAAAAAATATTACCGAAGCAAGCATCCGAATAAGTCCGTTCATCCGTGCGTAAAAGCCGCGTCCTCCGTGCGTAAAAGAAGAATTCTGCCGCTACCGTCCGTGCTTTTTTTTACTGCTCAACTTCGGGAAGACACACAAAAGGGGGGGGTGGGGAGTGGGGTGGGAGTATGCACCCCCCACCCGTCAGTGATTAATAGTTCTGGTGGGATTTTTCCACGCCCGCTTCTCGGTGTTGACTGAAAACAAGCGCCAAACAGTGCCGAGATGCAGAGAGAGAGAGAAAGAGAGAAAAAGAGGGAGGGAGACTTCCGGCGTTGTCTTTTGGAGCTTTTTGGGGAGTTCCGGGGCGCCAGATGAGTCCCACGATGGCCCACTGCGCGTGGAGTATCCAATATGTCGTCCAATAATACAAAAAAAAACAAAAAACTAGGGCATCACCCTGTGCTTTGAATATGATGCACATATCAGAGCGTGGGGGCGACACTGAGTCGTAATGTTCCACACATAACATCCAGAACCAGTGGGGGGTGTCACAGAACCCGTTTTTCACTGCCTCCCTCCATTAATGATTCACAGCCTCAAATAAAAGGATTTAAGTTGACGTCGCGTCATGTGACGGCTCCGGTGTGCTCGCTGTGATGCGTGGAAGGGGCTCCTCGGTGTTCGGCGCTTAGGGAGGAGGTGCAGGGGAAAAGGAGCTAATAGGAGAAACGCTGCTTTTTTTTTTTTTTTTTGGTGTGTGCTGTGCGCGCGCGCGCGTGAGTCTGTGTGTGGATGTATTACACGGGTGTCACGGACGGATATGTTTTTCCACGCGCAGAGAGCCCAAGCTTTGGGAGGATGGATTTTATTTTGAGGTATTTCCGCCGATTGTTCATTACTGTGGTGAGTTATTGCAGCCAGAGGCAGAGGTCGGTGAGGGGAGTCCAATGCGATTATTTATATCATCATGTCGAACATATTACGTGTCAAAAAAAATTAAATGATTCAAAGTGTATTTATTTGTCAGGTTTTAATTGAATTGTTATTTTTTGGCGTGGTTATTTTCGGTAAAAAAAAATATTTATATATATTATTTAATTCCAACCAACATCTGTGCGTAAATGCTAGTAAATAAGAAGTAAAAAAAAGTATATATTTAATATTTAATTCCCATTAATATTTGTGCGTCAATGCAAATAAATAATGATTAAAAAATTATATATGTATTTAACATTTAATTCCAACCAATGTTTGTGCGTAAATGCTACGTAAATAAAGAGTAAATGATATACATATGTATTTAAAATTTTGTTCCAACCCATATGTGTGCGTAAATGCTACATAAATAAAGAGTAAACACACACACACACACACATATATATATATATATATATATATATATATATATATATATATATATATATATATATATATATATATATATATATATATATATATATATATATATATATATATATATATATATATATCCAATATTTGTGCGTAAATACTAGTCAATAATGGGTAAAACAAATTATATATATTTATTATTTCATTCCAAATGTGCGTAAATGCTAGTAAATAAGGAGTAAAAAAAAGTATATATATATATTTATCATTTCATTCCAATCAATATGTGTGCGTAAATGCTAGTAAATACGGAGTAAAAAAAAAAAAATAAAAAATAAAAATAAAAAAAATAAAAAAAAATATATATATATATATATATATATATATATATATATATATATATATATATATATATATATATATATATATATATATATATATATATATATATATATATATATATATATATATATATATATATATATATATATATATAATTTTATTCCAACCAAAATTGTGTGTATATGCTCGTAAATAAGCAGGAAGAAAAATGATATATATACATATATATTTATAATTTCCTTCCAACCAATATGTGTGCGTAAATGCTAGTAAAAAAATAATAAATAAATACATAAATATATATATATATATATATATATATATATATATATATATATATATATATATATATATATATATATATATATATATATATATATATATATATATATATATATATATATATATATATATATATGATTTTATTCTAACCAATATTGTGCGTAAATGCTAGTAAATAAGGAGTAAAAAAATAATACATATATATATATTTATGATTTCATTCCAAACAATATTTGTGCGTAAAGGCTAGTAAATGTGGAGTAAAAAAAAAAAAGTAGGTGAACGCTGTGGGGTTGTGTCGCTCCAACGAGGGTATAATGGAAGACGGAGTGCCACGCCGGACGGCTCGGCCGCGCTGAGGTCACGGCGCTCCCCGCGTGATTTATGGGCGCGGGGACTTGGGGAAGATGGCGCTCCGCAGCTAATGACTGTTCGATCCGTTTGTGGGGAGAGAAAAATGCTTAGCAGCCCGGGGAGGGGAAACAAACAAACAGCGCATTTGCATATACAACTTGTGTATTATTCAACACGCCAGGCGACATCGTGGGGATTTGCTGGAATATTCTATTTTTTTTTTCTTCCTTATAAAACATGATATATATATTTTAATTACTCACCTAATTAATGTGATTTAATCTCCAACAACAACAACAAAAAAACAAAACACCAACTCCGTATTCTTTGTTGTTGCAGAAATCGAGGCCTGTAACGTCTCAGCGGAGCTCCCACGGTGAGTCCCACTCCCACTCCCACTCCCCCCCCCCCCCCCAACTATATTCATCTTTATTGATTAGTCTTCTGATCGCTGCTTATTCACGTTTGCAAAAGGATCAGCATCACGCCCACCACGCATGCGTGACAGAGACTTTTCTTTCTTTCGCCGGGAGCAATAATTCCTTCTCTTCCACTTGTGCGCGACGCGTATAATTTGTCACCATAAACGTGACGCGCCAGCCGCCTCGTGCGCTCCTTTCGAAAAAAAAAAAAAAAAAAAGAAAAAAAAAGCCATTTTTCGACTCCGCATATATTTATAGCCACGCATTTCACGTGATGTGTGTTTTTTTTTTTTTTTTTTTTACCCTTTTTGTTCCTGGTTCCTCAGCACTTTTGAACACAAAGCCGGTAAATAATTAACCCGAAAACGCAGAGTTGGCCTTTTTTTTATTTTTTTTTATTATGGGGTTGCCCACTCGCTCTCCCACGCCCGTTTTTTCCCCACCTTCTTCGGCCTGAATGCATAAAGCTGAGCAGACATTTTCCTTTCACGACGCGAAAAGAGGGATTCCCCCACGCACCTCCTTCCAATCCGACCCAAATCCTTCAAATAAAAGGATAATAAAAATGTTGAGTAAATCAAACCAAAAAAAAACTCCATTATGATGCGTGATTATGTGCAATTTCTCCCCTTTTCTTGCCCCCCCCCTCTCTCTCCCTCATTTTCTCGTGGAGGAGGAGGAGGAGGAGGAGAAGGAGGAGGAGGAGGAGGAGAGGCGGCCACTTGATTCTGCCTTTCCACGCAAGGCGCGACTTCATTTGCATAATTTTTCTTGTCTATGTTGCGACGCCGTGGTTCGGGCTGGTCCACTGGGTGCCAGCCGCGCAGCTGCACGGGAAGATACGCGAGTTATCGCGGTGACCCCCTCTGCTTTGGCGATATCCACGCACGCGTGGGGTGGAAAGGGGGCAAAAAAAAAAAAAAAAAGGGGGCTTCTCTCTCTCTCTCTCTCTCTCCATTCCTCCCTCGCTCTCCCACTCGCCCCTGGACTCTCCTTGTTGTGGCTGCTGCGTGGACGCATGCTGCATGGCGCAGCCCCGGCCCTGCAACTTCTTCCCCCCACCCCTCCACGTCCTCCCCGGGATTGTATACCGCTGGCTTTTTGATCGATTCGCCCGCTGAATGAGCAAATATCGCTCGCTGCTCCGCACCGGTCGTCAGAGGTTGAGGTAAGCAGGCCACAAATAGGCTGCAGCGGGCGTCTTGTAAATGGCCGAGTTTGTGCGTGTCGCGCTGCTGCCGCGGTGATTTATCACCGTGTGACTCGCATCGCGGTTCAGGGAGAGTTCACGCACACACCCAGGCAGAGTTCTCGGAGTGTGGAGCAGGGCGGCTGTGCAGAGGAGAGCACGACGCTCACGCCTTTTGTCTTGTTTTCGTGACGAATGTGCGGATTTGGCACAACAAATCTTTTTTTTTTTTTTTTTTAAAGGACGCAACTTGCAGCTCCCAAGAGCCAAGACTCCATTATCGCCTCGTTGGGGGATCATTTGCAACTCATTTACCTGCAACTCTTTATTTCTATTCATTACATTTTACTCTGAAAGTTGGCTTTTCATCTCATAGTAAAATGTCCAAAATACATTTTATTTTGGAGTGCTTTACTGCATTGGAATGCTTTATTATTATTACATTTTCCTCCAACTTTCTCTAAGTTCATCTAATTGCAAAATATGTTTCACTTTGGAGTGTTTTACTACTTTTGAATGCTTTATTATCATTATTTGTGTCACAATTACCTACTTTATAGTTAATTTAATTGCAAAATGTGCAAAATATGTTGAATTTTGGCGTGCTTTACTACTTTGGAATGCCTTATTATTATTATTTCTATCACATTTAGTTAGTCAAATTGCAAAATGTGCAAAATACGTCTAATTTTAAAGCGCTTTACTGCATTGGAATGCTCTATTATTATTATTATCATTATTTTCCTACTAGGTTAATCTAATTGCCAAATGTGCAAAATATGTTGAATTTTGGCGTGCTTTACTACTTTGGAATGCCTTATTATTATTATTTCTATCACATTTACCTATCTTAAAGTTAATCTAATGACAAAATGTGCTACATATGTTTAATTTTGGCGTGTTTTACTACTTTGGAATGCCTTATTATTGTTATTATTTGTACCACAATTACCTATCTTAAAGTTAATCTAATTGTAAGATGTGCAACATATTTTTAATTTAGGAGTGTTTCACTGTATTGGAATGCTTTATTATTATTGTTGCATTTTCTTCTCTTAAAGTTAATCTAATTAAATAATATGTTTAATTTTATGGTGCTTTCCGGCATTGGAATGCTTTATTATTATTATTATTATTACAAGTTATTATTATTATCACCTTTTCCTACAAGGTTAATCTAATTGCCAAATGTACAAACTATGTTTAACTTTGGCGTGTTTTACCACTTTGGAATGCTTTATTATTATTATTTGTATCACATTTACCTATCTTAAAGTTAATCTAATTGTAAGATGTGCAACATATTTGTAATATAGGAGTTATTTACTGTATTGGAATGCTTTATTATTATTATTATTATTATTATTATTATTATTATTATTATTATTGTTATCGTTACATGTTCCTCTCTTAAAGTTAATCTAATTGTAAGATGTGCAACATATTTTTAAATTAGGAGTGCTTTACTGTATTGGAATGCTTTATTATTATTATTATTATTATTATTATTATTATTATTATTATTATTATTATTATTACATTTTTCTCTCTTAAAGTTAATCTAATAGTAAAAATGTGCAAAATATTGTAAATGCTGGAGTGCTTTACTACATTGGAATGCTTTATTATTGTTACATTACCCTCCCTTAAATTTAATCTAACCGTAAAATACGCAAAACAATTTTAGTTTTGGAGTGCTTTACTGCATTAGAATGCTTTATTGTTATTATTATTACATTTTCCTCTACGACTTTCTTAAAGTTAATCTAATGTGCAAGATATTATTCATTTTGGAAAACTTGACATCTCTTGCATAGACCAGAAAAATATGTGTGGAAAAAATGTTCCATTCTTAATTATTGTTATTATTTTTAATCTTATTGGATTATTTTGGTTCCATCAAATTCGACATATTTACACAGTGATTCTTCCTCATTTGAGACACTGATAATGTTGTAACCGCGATGCAAATATTTTCATAAAGTCAATTATTGATCAGTTACTACAGCGTCCATTTATAAAAACTTTTTCCAAATTTGTCGAATTGATTGAATAATTTTAGGCACGTAGGACTTGACATGCGTAGAAGTCATCCGTTTGTAAATAAACATTATTATATAACAACGTCATGAATATGTTTAGTGTTAATATATGCTATTATTAATATTATTATTATTATTCATTCAAAAATGGTGATTTCGTTGATATGTTTTTGTTTCAATGGCGATATGATAACATGTGCTTAGTCTTGATATGACAACAGCATTATTATGGGGTCAGCACGGCGAGAGTTCCCAATGTGGTCACGAAGATGCATGAATGTCCACCCGGTTTTTCCGGTTATTCCTCGGCATTTGTCTTTAAGGCAGAAACGGGAATGTCGTTTGTGCTCCGCAGCCAAACGCTGCACTACATTTAGCGTCAAGATGCTTATTTTCGGTACACTTTGCTGTAAAAGGATGTTGTTTTGTCACTCTTGTGCGTACATATGTATATTTTTACTGCACTTTGCAGTAAAATTATGTTTTTTAAATCACTCTTGTGCGTAAAGATGCATATTTTCGGTGCACTTTGCAGTAAAATGATGTTTTTTAAATCACTCTTGTGCGTAAAGATGCATATTTTCGGTGCACTTTGCTGTAAAATGATGTTTTTTTAAATCACTCTTGTGCGTAAAGATGCATATTTTCGGTGCACTTTGCTATAAAAGGATTTTGTTTTATCACTCTTGTGCGTAAAGATGCATATTTCCGGTGCACTTTGCTGTAAAATTATGTTTTTTAATCACTCTTGTGCGTAAAGATGCATATTTTCGGTGCACTTTGCTGTCTAATGATGTTTTTTAATCAGTCTTGTGCGTAAAAATGCATATTTTCGGTGCACTTTGCTGTAAAATTATGTTTTTGAATCAGTCTTGTGAGTAAAGATACATATCTTCTGTGCACTTTGCTGTAAAATTACGTTTTTTAATTAGTCTTGTGCGTAAAGATACATATCTTCTGTGCACTTTGCTGTAAAATTATGTTTTTTAATTAGTCTTGTGCGTAAAGATACATGTTTTCGGTACACTTTGCTGTAAAATGGTGTTATGTTTTATTAATCCGTCTTGTGCGTAAAGATACATATTTTCGGTGCACTTTGCTATAAAATGACGTTATGTTTTTTAATCAGTCTTGTGCGTAAAGATGCATATTTTCGGTGCACTTTGCTGTAAAATTATGTTTTTTAATCAGTCTTGTGCGTAAAGATGCATATTTTCGGTGCACTTTGCTGTAAAATAGTGTTATGTTTTATTAATCTCTCTTGTGCGTAAAGATACATATTATCGGTGCACTTTGGTATAAAATGCCGCTATGTTTTTTAATCAGTCTTGTGCGTAAAGATACATCTTTTCGGTGCACTTTGCTGTAAAATGATGTTTTTTTAATCACTCTTGTGCGTAAAGATGCATATTTTCGGTGCACTTTGCTATCTAATGATGTTTTGTAATCAGTCTTGCGCGTAAAGATGCATATTTTCTGTGCACTTTGCTGTAAAATTATGTTTTTTAATCAGTCGTGTGAGTAAAGATACATCTTTTCGGTGCACTTTGCTATAAAATGGTGTTATGTTTTTTTAATCGGTCTTGTGCGTAAAGATACATCTTTTCGGTGCACTTTGCTATAAAATGACGTTATGTTTTTTTAATCAGTCTTGTGCGCAAAGATACATCTTTTCGATGCACTTTGCTATCTAATTATGTTTTTTAATCAGTCTTGTGTGTAACGATGCATATTTTCGGTGCATTTTGCTGTAAAATTATGTTTTTTAATCAGTCTGTTGAGTAAAGATACATATTTTCTGTGCACTTTGCTGTAAAATTATGTTTTTTAATCAGTCTTGTGCGTAAAGATACATCTTTTTGGTGCACTTTGCTGTAAAGTTATGTTTTTTAATCAGTCTGTTGAGTAAAGATACATATTTTCTGTGCACTTTGCTGTAAAATTATGTTTTTTAATCAGTCTTGTGAGTAAAGATACATCTTTTCGGTGCACTTTGCTATAAAATGGTGTTATGTTTTTTTTAACCGGTCTTGTGCGTAAAGATACATCTTTTCAGTGCACTTTGCTGTAAAATGATGTTTTTTAATCGGTCCTGTGCGTAAAGATACATCTTTTCGGTGCACTTTGCTATAAAACGGTGTTATGTTTTATTAATCCATCTTGTGCGTAAAGATGCATATTTTCGGTGCACTTTGCCAGAAAATGACGTTATGTTTTTTAATCAGTCTTGTGCGTAAAGATGCATATTTTCGGTGCACTTTGCCAGAAAATGACGTTATGTTTTTTAATCAGTCTTGTGCGCAAAGATGCATCTTTTCGATGCACTTGGCTGTACAATGTGGTGATGTTTTCGCCCAGATGGTAATGCATTGGCCAGAAGGTAACCGGTAATGGTGCTCGGCGCTATCTCGCCTATAGTGCGCCGTGTCAGGCGTGCATTGAAAAGTAAGATGGATCGCCACCATTTCTTGTGCTCACAGTGCTTCTTGTAACCCCAGGTTCACCCGAGGAGGCCATTGGCGGAGAGGCGTCACATGACCACGGGGTGCCAATGTTCTTCTACAAGGGTGTCAAGACCCTGTCACGTTCTGAAATAAATATTGGGAAACGGCGAGATGCAAAAGGCAAGCTACTACGACAGCTCGGCAATTTACAGTGGCTACCCCTATCAAAGCGCAAATGGCTTCAGTTATGACGCCAATCACGTCCAATATCCCCGCGCCTCTCATGTGGAAAGTGACTACCATCGACCCGCCTGCTCGCTGCAGTCGACTGACGGCTCCGTGGCCCTGCACAAGCCGGCGGAGATGGCGGAGAGCTGCGACGCCGCCGCGGGCGTCCAAGCGGCGCCGAGCGAGGTGCGTCATCCCGAGAGCGCCGTGCACGAAGCGCCGCCCGCGCCCTCGCAGTCCCCCGGCCTGCAGAACGCCAGCGCCGGGCAAGCGAGCGCCAAGAGCGGCTCTCCCACCTCGGGCCCCCGCGGCAAGCAGATCTTCCCCTGGATGAAGGAGTCGCGTCAAAACACCAAGCAGAAACCCGCCAATAGCGCCAGTTCAGGTACAACACGCACAACTTTCTGCACGACATGTCATGTGATACTCCCGCTGTGAATTCCCACTTTTCCTCCGCACCTCAAACGTCACATGTTTGACATGGAAATAGTCAACACCTCTTCTATGAAGGTCCACATTGAGGACATTCCGAGAACCCCCACACCACCTCACCATTTGCCGCCACCCCCCTTGCCCTGCGGATGACCCCGGTCTACTGTAAACACGCCGTGGTCACGTCGCGTCCCCACGAGCACGAGGACAACAAAGCATGCTTGTCTCAACTCGTGTTCTCAACTCAGCTCTGTCATAGCTGGAGGTGCTTCGTTGTCCTCTGCAGTGGACATTGGTTTGTGCTCGATTTCTCTTGGCAAACTTTAGATTAAAAAAAAGAAAATATCCCTCCCACATGCATGTCCACTAATGTCCACTGCAGTGGACGCTGTTTTTGTAAAAAACAACAACAGCTAAATGGCCCCTTTTATATTCTCTTGAGAATCTGCAGTGTCCTCTGCAGTGGACATTTGTCTGTAGTCTATTTCTCTTGTCAGAGTTACAAACTTTAGAAAATAGCCTTCTCACATGCATGTCCAGTGTAGTGGACGCTGTTTTTCTAAAAAAAAACAAACAGCTAAATGGCCCCTTTTTATATTCTTCTGAGAACCAGCGTCCTCTACAGTGGACATTTGTTTGTGCTCGATTTCTTTCGAAACTTTAAATAAATAAAAAATATCCCCCTCACATGAATGTCCACTAATGTCCACTGCAGTGGACGTTGTTTTCGTAAAAAACAACAACAGCTAAATGGCCACTTTTATATTCTCTTGAGAACCAGTGTCCTCTGCAGTGGACATTTTGTTTGTGCTCGATTTCTCTTGGCAAACTTTAGATTAAAAAAAAATAGCCTTCTCACATGCATGTCCACTAATGTCCACTGTAGTGGACGCTGTTTTTGTAAAAAAAAACAAACAGCTAAATGGCCCCTTTTTATATTCTTCTGAGAACCAGCGTCCTCTGCAGTGGACATTTGTTTGTGCTCGATTTCTTTCGAAACTTTAAATAAATAAAAAATAGCCCTCTTACATGCATGTCCACTAATGTCCACTGCAGTGGACGTTGTTTTCGTAAAAAAAAACAACAGCTAAATGGCCACTTTTATATTCTCTTGAGAACCAGTGTCCTCTGCAGTGGACATTTTGTTTGTGCTCGATTTCTCTTGGCAAACTTTAGATTAAAAAAAATATCCCTCTCACATGCATGTCCACTAATGTCCACTGCAGTGGACGTTGTTTTTGTAAAAAAAAAAACTAGCTAAATGGCCCCATTTATATTCTCTTGAGAACCAGCGTCCTCTGCAGTGGACATTTGTTGGTTCTCGATTTCTTTCGAAACTTTAGATTAAAAAAAATAGCCCCCTCACATGCATGTCCACTAATGTCCATTGTAGTGGACGCTGTTTTTGTAAAAAAAAAAAAACCCCAGCTAAATGGCTCCTTTTATATTCTCTTGAGAACCAGCGTCCTCTGCAGTGGACATTTGTTTGTGCTAGATTTCTTTCAAAACTTTAAATAAATAAAAAATAGCCCTCTTACATGCATGTCCACTAATGTCCACTGCAGTGGACGTTGTTTTCGTAAAAAACAACAACAGCTAAATGGCCACTTTTATATTCTCTTGAGAACTAGTGTCCTCTGCAGTGGACATTTTGTTTGTGCTCGATTTCTCTTGGCAAACTTTAGATTAAAAAAAATAGCCCTCTCACATGCATGTCCACTAATGTCCACTGCAGTGGACGTTGTTTTTGTAAAAAAAAAAACTAGCTAAATGGCCCCTTTTTATATTCTTTTGAGAACCAGCGTCCTCTGCAGTGGACATTTGTTTGTGCTCGATTTCTCTTGGCAAACTTTAGATTAAAAAAAATAGCCCTCTAATATGCATGTCCACTAATGTCCACTGCAGTGGACGTTGTTTTTGTAAAAAAAAAACTAGCTAAATGGCCCCTTTTTATATTCTTCTGAGAACCAGCGTCCTCTGCAGTGGACATTTGTTTGTGTTCGATTTCTTTCGAAACTTTAAATAAATAAAAAATAGCCCTCTTACATGCATGTCCACTAATGTCCACTGCAGTGGACGTTGTAAAAAACAACAACAGCTAAATGGCCACTTTTATATTCTCTTGAGAACTAGTGTCCTCTGCAGTGGACATTTTGTTTGTGCTCGATTTCTCTTGGCAAACTTTAGATTAAAAAAAATAGCCCTCTAACATGCATGTCCACTAATGTCCACTGCAGTGGACGTTGTTTTTGTAAAAAAAAAACTAGCTAAATGGCCCCTTTTATATTCTCTTGAGAACCAGCGTCCTCTGCAGTGGACATTTGTTTGTGCTCGATTTCTTTCGAAACTTTAAATAAATAAAAAATATCCCTCTTACATGCATGTCCACTAATGTCCACTGCAGTGGACGTTGTTTTCGTAAAAAACAACAACAGCTAAATGGCCACTTTTATATTCTCTTGAGAACCAGTGTCCTCTGCAGTGGACATTTTGTTTGTGCTCGATTTCTCTTGGCAAACTTTAGATTAAAAAAAATAGCCCTCTCACATGCATGTCCACTAATGTCCACTGCAGTGGACGTTGTTTTTGTAAAAAAAAAACTAGCTAAATGGCCCCATTTAGATTCTCTTGAGAACCAGCGTCCTCTGCAGTGGACATTTGTTGGTTCTCGATTTCTTTCGAAACTTTAGATTAAAAAAAATAGCCCCCTCACATGCATGTCCACTAATGTCCATTGTAGTGGACGCTGTTTTTGTAAAAAAAAAAAAAACCCAGCTAAATGGCCCCTTTTATATTCTCTTGAGAACCAGCGTCCTCTGCAGTGGACATTTGTTTGTGCTCGATTTCTTTCGAAACTTTAAATAAATAAAAAATATCCCTCTCACATGCATGTCCACTAATGTCCACTGCAGTGGACGCTGTTTTTGTAAAAAAAAAACAACAGCTAAATGGCCCCTTTTTATATTCTCTTGAGAACCAGCGTCCTCTGCAGTGGACATTTGTTCGTGCTCGATTTCTTTCGAAACTTTAAATAAATAAAAAATATCCCTCTCACATGCATGTCCACTATTGTCCACTGCAGTGGACGCTGTTTTTGTAAAAAAACAACAACAGCTAAATGGCCCCTTTTATATTCTCTTGAGAATCTGCAGTGTCCTCTGCAGTGGACATTTATTTGTAGTCTATTTCTCTTGTCAGAGTTACAAACTTTAGAAAAAGAAAATAGCCTTCTCACATGCATGTCCACTAATGTCCACTGTAGTGGACGCTGTTTTTGTAAAAAAAAAAAAAACAGCTAAATGGCCCTTTTTATATTCTTTTGAGAACCAGCGTCCTCTGCAGTGGACATTTGTTTGTGCTCGATTTCTTTCGAAACTTTAAATAAATAAAAAATAGCCCTCTCACATGCATGTCCACTAATGTCCACTGCAGTGGACGCTGTTTTTGTAAAAAAAACAACAACAGCTAAATGGCCCCTTTTATATTCTCTTGAGAATCTGCAGTGTCCTCTGCAGTGGACATTTGTTTGTAGTCTATTTCTCTTGTCAGAGTTACAAACTTTAGAAAAAGAAAATAGCCTTCTCACATGCATGTCCACTAATGTCCACTGTAGTGGACGCTGTTTTTGTAAAAAAAACATACAGCTAAATAGCCCCTTTTTATATTATTTTGAGAACCAGCGTCCTCTGCAGTGGACATTTGTTTGTGCTCGATTTCTTTCGAAACTTTAAATAAATCAAAAATAGCCCTCTTACATGCATGTCCACTAATGTCCACTGCAGTGGACGTTGTTTTCGTAAAAAACAACAACAGCTAAATGGCCACTTTTATATTCTCTTGAGAACCAGTGTCCTCTGCAGTGGACATTTTGTTTGTGCTCGATTTCTCTTGGCAAACTTTAGATTAAAAAAAATAGCCCTCTCACATGCATGTCCACTAATGTCCACTGCAGTGGACGTTGTTTTTGTAAAAAAAAAACTAGCTAAATGGCCCCATTTATATTCTCTTGAGAACCAGCGTCCTCTGCAGTGGACATTTGTTGGTTCTCGATTTCTTTCGAAACTTTAGATAAAAAAAAATAGCCCCCTCACATGCATGTCCACTAATGTCCATTGTAGTGGACGCTGTTTTTGTAAAAAAAACAACTAGCTAAATGGCCCCCTTTATATTCTCTTGAGAACCAGCCGTCCTCTGCAGTGGACATTTGTTGGTTCTCGATTTCTTTCGAAACTTTAGATTAAAAAAAATAGCCCTCTCACATGCATGTCCACTAATGTCCACTGCAGTGGACGCTGTTTTTGTAAAAAAAAAACCCAGCTAAATGGCCCCTTTTATATTCTCTTGAGAACCAGCGTCCTCTGCAGTGGACATTTGTTTGTGCTTGGTTTCTCTTGGCAAACTTTAGATTAAAAAAAATAGCCCTCTCACATGCATGTCCACTAATGTCCACTGTAGTGGATGCTGTTTTTGTAAAAAAACAAAACAAACAAACAGCTAAATGGCCTTTTTATATTCTCTTGAGAACCAACGTCCTCTGCAGTGGACATTTGTTTGTGCTCTATTTCTCTTGTCAGAGTTACAAACTTTAGACAAAAATAGCCCTCTCACATGCATGTCCACTAATGTCCACTGCAGTGGACGCTGTTTTTGTAAAAAAAAAAAAAACCCAGTTAAATGGCCCCTTTTATATTCTCTTGAGAACCAACGTCCTCTGCAGTGGACATTTGTTTGTAGTCTATTTCTCTTGGCAAACTTTACACAAAAAAATAGCCCTCTCACATGTATGTCCACTGCAGTGGACGTTTTTTTTTTTCTTTCCGTTTGTAAGCAGCTAAATGTCCTCTTTTATATTCTCTGGAGAACCAGCGTCCTCTGCAGTGGACATTTGTTTGTGCTCAATTTTTTTTCGAAACTTTAAATAAATAAAAAAAAGCCCTCTTACATGCATGTCCACTAATGTCCACCACAATGGACGCTGTTTTTGTAAAAAAAAAAAAAAACCTAGCTAAATGGCCCCTTTTATATTCTCTTGAGAACCAACGTCCTCTGCAGTGGACATTTGCTTGTGCTCGATTTCTCTTGTCAGAGTTACAAACTTTAGAAAAAGAAAATAGCCCTCTCACATGCATGTCCACAAATGTCCACTGCAGTGGACGCTATTTTTGTAAAAAAAAAACACCAAAAAACAGCTAAATGGCCCCTTTTATATTCTCTTGAGAACCAGCGTCCTCTCCAGTGGACATTTGTTTGTAGTCTATTTCTCTTGGTAAACTTTACACAAAAAAATAGCCCTCTCACATGTATGTCCACCGCAGTGGACGCTGTTTTTTTTTTTTTAAGCAGCTAAATGGCCCCTTTTATATTCTCTGGAGAACCAGTGTCCTCTGCAGTGGACATTTGTTTGTGCTCTATTTCTCTTGTCAGAGTTACAAACTTGAGACAAAAACATCCCATTTACATGCATGTCCACAAATGTCCACTGCAGAGGACGCTATTTTTTTATTTATTTTTTAAAACTGCTGAATGGCCCCTTTTATATTCTCTTGAGAACTGGCGTCCTCTGCAGTGGACATTAGTTTGCGGTCTATTTTACTTTAGACAAAAAAAAGCCCTCTCACATGCATGTCCACAGCAGTGGACGCAGTTTAGTTTTTTTTAAGCAGCTAAATGACCCCTTTTTTATTTTCTTGAGAACCAGTGTCCTCTGCAGTGGACATATGTGTGTGGTCTATTTCTTTTGGCAAACTTTAGACAAAAAATAGCCCTCTCACATGCATATCCACAAATGTCCACTGCAGTGGATGCTGTTTAAAAAATAAAAAAAACAGTAAATGGCCCCTTTTATATTGTCTTAAGAACCAGCATCCTCTGCAGTCAACATTTGTTTGTAGTCTATGTCTTTGCAGAGTTTCAAACTTCAAAAACAGAAACAAAACACTTTGATATGCATGTCCACAAATGTCCACTGTAGTGGACGCTGTTTTTGAAAGAGGCTAAAGTGCCCCTATAATGATTAGTTAACTCTCTAGTCCTCTTTTGAACAAATATCTTCTCCAGTGGACATTTGTTTGTGGTCTATTTTTTTCGTCAGAGTTTCAAACTTGAGAAAAAAATAACTCTCGATGATGCCTGTCCACTAATGTCCACTGCAGTGGACGCTGTTTGTTTTAAGAAGCCTAAATTGTTTGGTCTATTTCTTCTGTCAAAGTTACCAACTTGAGGAAAAAAATAGCCCTCTTATATGCATGTCAACTAATATCCACTGCAGTGGAAGGTGTTTTTTAGAATGCTAAATGGCCCCAAACAAATTAGTTAGCGTTCTCATTCCCTTGAGGACTAGTGTCCTTTCCAGTGGACATTTGTTAGTGGTCAGTTCCTTTGCAGGGTTTCAAACTTTTAAATAACCCTCTTATATGTATGTCCACTAATGTCCACTGAAGTGGACACTGGTTGTTAAGGAGGCTAAATGGCTTCTAAATGATAAGTTGGCTTTGACATCCTTCTGTCAGAACCAATGTCCTCTCCAGTGGACATTCGTTTGTGGTCTATTTCGTTTGTCAGAGTCATAGATTTTATAGAAATATTAAAAAAGCCCTCTTACTCATGTTTGCAAATGTACACTGGAGTGGACACAGGTTCTAAAATGATCAGTTAGCCTTTCAATCCTCTTGGGAACCAGTGTCCTCTGTAGTGGACATTTGTTTGTGGTCTATTTTTTTTGGTCATAGTTCCAAACTTTAGAAAGAAATTGCTGTCCTATGCATGTCCACAAATGTCCACTGTAGTGGACGCTGAGTTTAAATTTAACTTTCTTATCCTCCTGAGAACCAGCTTCCTCTGCAGCGGACATTTGTTTGGGGTCTACTTTTTGGTCAAAGTGACAAACTTAAGAAAGAAACATCTGTCTTATGCATGACCATAAATGTCCACAGCAGTGGACGCTGATTTTTAAGGAGGATAAACGGCACTTAAAAATGATAAGTTAGCTTCCCCATCCTCTTGAGAACCAGCGTCCTCTGCAGTGGACATTTGTGATTGGTATAACAGAGACATTTTTGGTGAAATCTGTAACTCAGACAAAAGAAAATAGACCACAAACATGTGTCCACTGTAGTTGACGCTGGGGGTTTTTTTTGAGCTGAAATGGCCCCTATGATGAGAAGTTAGTTTCCCAACCTCCTGAGAACCAGCGTCCTCTACAGTGGACATTTGTTTGTGGTCTATTGGTTTTTGTCTGGATTACAAACTGAAGAAGAACATAGCTTTTTTGTGCATGTCCTCTGTAGTGGACATTTGTCGGTGGTCTATTGGTTTTGTCCGAGTTACAAACTGAAGAAGAACATAGCTTTTTTGTGCATGTCCTCTGTAGTGGACATTTGTCGGTGGTCTATTGGTTTTGTCCGAGTTACAAACTGAAGAAGAACATAGCTGTTTTATGCATGTCCACTGTAGTGGACATTTGTCGGTGGTCTATTGGTTTTATCCGAGTTACAAACTGAAGAAGAACATAGCTGTTTTATGCATGTCCACTGTAGTGGACATTTTTTGGTGGTCTAATGATTTTGTCTGAATACAAACTGAAGAAGAACTTAGCTGTTTAATGCATGTCCACTGTAGTGGACATTTGTTTGTGGTCTATTGATTTTGTCTGAGTTACAAACTGAAGAAGAACATAGCGGTTTTGTGCATGTCCACTGCAGTGGACACTGGTTCTCCAGGATGCTAAATGTTCCTTATGACCATTAGTTAGCTATCTAATCCTGTTGGGAAGCAATGTACTCTGTAGTGGACATTGTTGTTGTTTTTTTACATATACAGTCCATAAACACAATTAAACACATGCCAAATGTTTATTTGTAATTTTTTTTGGTCTATGTCATGATTAACAACACAAGAAAGAAACTTCCATCTTAAGCACGTCCACAAATGTACACTGAAGTGGACGCTAAATGGCTCCCTAATGAGTTAACGTCCCCATCTTCCTGAGAACCACCGTCCTCTGCAGTGGACATTTACGGGCATGCATAACAGGGCTATTTTATTCTTAAGTTTGTAGCTCTGAGACCACAAACAAATGTCCACTGCAGTGGACACTGGCTCTTAAGGAGGCTCAATTGGCCCTAAATTAATCGGTTAGCTTCCTCTTCTTCCTGAGAACCAGTGTCCTCTGCAGTGGACATTTGTTTGTGGTCTATTTCTTTTGTCAGAGCTACAAACTTGAGAGAAAAAAATTGCCCTGTTATGCGTGCCCACAAATGTCCACTGCAGTGGACGCTGATTCTTAAGGAGGCTACATTAATGGGTTAGCTTTCCCATCTTCCTGAGAACCAATGTCCTCTGCAGTGGACGTTTGTGTTTTGTATGACATATATATTTTCACTGCTGCGAGAAATAGAGCAGAAACAAAAGTCCACTGCAGTGGACGTTTGTGCTTTGTATGACTTGTATATTTTCTCTGATGAGAGAAATAGAGCAGAAACAAAAGTCCACTGCAGTGGACGTTTGTGCTTTGTATGACATATATATTTTCTCTGATGAGAGAAATGGAGCAGAAACACATGTCCACTGCAGTGGACGTTTGTGTTTTGTATGACATATATATTTTCTCTGATGAGAGAAATGGAGCAGAATCAAAAGTCCATTGCAGTGGACGTTTGTGTTTTGTATGACATATATATTTTCTCTGATGAGAGAAATGGAGCAGAATCAAAAGTCCACTGCAGTGGACGTTTGTGCTTCGTATGACATATATATTTTCTCTGATGAGAGAAATGGAGCAGAAACAAATGTCCACTGCAGTGGACGTTTGTGTTTTGTATGACATATATATATTTTCTCTGAGGAGAGAAATGGAGCAGAAACAAAAGTCCACTGCAGTGGACGTTTGTGTTTTGTATGACATATATATATATTTTCTCTGAGGAGAGAAATGGAGCAGAAACAAAAGTCCACTGCAGAAGCCGCTGGTTCTCAGGAGGTTAATGTCCTCTTATGTTCAATTTATGAGCCATTATTTCCCCACTAGTGTTTCCTGGCCTCCTTATTCCACCGCTATCTGGCAGGAGGTTATGTCATGCTACGTTCCCTCTGCTCCGTGTTTGGCTGGGCGGGCAGTAAAAAAAAATGTACGACGTGCTGTTGGCCGCCTGCCACAGGAGTCTGCCTCTGCTTGCATGCGGCGGGAGTCTGCAAGACTCCGCTTATCTCCGTCAGGACGCTTCCCACACCGTGAGGAGTGTGGAATGTGCTACTACACATGTAGCCTGGCATGCAGCAGTCGTACTTTATGCTTCCCTGCTCAGAGTCACGTTGTTGTCGTCGGGATGAAACATTTGGCTGGCAGTAAGACGTGCATGCTGCTAACAACAGCAGTCCCCTCATCAAGTGTGATCACATACAAACTCATGCTCACTTGTTATTGTTTGCAGTGGAACAATGTTGCGGCACGAGACTACAAGAGTGTAGCGCCTTATGATCAATACGTGTCTTAGAATGTAAACATCTTGTTAGTTCACGTATGCCTGCAGTGTCCTTCAAAACTGAGCGTTGTTGTCGGATGTTTTCATGTTTTGATGATCTAAGGCAGGGGTCACCAACGTGGTGCCCGCGGGCACCAGGTCGCCCGTAAGGACCAGATGAGTCGCCCGCGGGCCTGTTCTAAAAAAAAAAAAAAAAAAAAAAAAATTAAAAAAAAAAAAAAAAAAAAAAAATTTTTTTTTTTTTTTTTTTTTTACATTAAATCTACATAGAAAAAACACAAGATACACTTTTAATCAGTGCATCAACCCAAACAACCTCCCCCATGCACACTCATCCACACCCACTCACACAAAAGGGGTTATTTCTTTCTGCTACCAATATTCTGGTTCCCACAACATAGACAACACATCTGCAAGGGACACAGTCCCTGAAGCACACATGATTGTATAGGCTGCTGGTCCACTAACATTTTCATTAATTACTATTTTTTATGTAATTATTTTTATATTGTTTTACTTTCTTTTTTATCCAAGAAAATGTTTTTTATTTATTTATCTTTTTTTATTTTATTTTTTAAAAAAGGGCCTTATCTTCAACAGACCAGGTTGTCAATGAAATTAGATTTGTTTAAAGGGTTTTTTAAACCAGGCCCAGTCCAGATAATGTCCAAGTCGGACTCAGCAACACACACCTTCATTCATGTACACAGAAAAAAATTAGGGAACACAACAGATTGCATATAATTTATAAACAAAATTACATTTTCAAAATAAGCATTTATGTACAGTCCAGATTATGTCCAGGTCACTCAAATTAGGGAACACAACAACAGATATCATATAATCTATAAACATAATTATACTTTCAAAATAAGCCTTTGAGGACTTCTCATCTTTTTTTTTAATGTTTTTTGGCATCATTATCGTTTTCAACCATGTAACTTTCTAAAGTTAGAAAATACTGAATAAATGTTTTAAAGAAAGTAATACTAAGTGAATATCTGTTTTTGGCCTTAAAAATAAACATTTTACCGAGTACTATAATTAAATTGACTAAATCATGATTGTCAATGAACTCTCCTAAAATAACAGAAACCACATTAAGCTTCATAAACAAACCAATCCTTAAACACATTTTTTCAACTTCCACCCAAAACAAAGACACAATATGACAATACCAAAACAAATGCAGGGTGGATTCAGGTTCCTGACAACAAAATCGGCAATCATCTGACTCTGTCATATTCCATAATTTTAACATTTTCCCTGTGGGTAAGAAGTTATAAATAATTTTAATTTGAAAATAACGATTTTGCACATCGATAGTGGTTTTATAGATTAGTTTGAATATGGCATCCCATGGCAACGGGCAGTCAAAAAAGTCCTCCCATTTTCCATTTGTGTTGTATGAGGCAGCCTTCAAAGATTTCTTTATTAAATAAAAATTTTATATTTTTCTATTTATTTTAGTTCCTTATTGCCAACTAGAATTTCTTATTAGAGGTTTACAAACTAATAATTTAGTAGTTCCATAATTAATTATTTGTTTCCATCTTTTCCCAATTACTCCAGTTAGTTGATAAAATAAAAAGCTTGAGCAAGCATCACCATACATAGCTCTAAATTCATCATACTTCATAATTTTACCATTCTCATTGATAATATCATTGACAAAAATGATTCCTCTTTCAAACATATTTTTCCAAAAGAAAGGCTTTCCATCTATTACAATATTAGAGTTCATCCATATTAACTGCTGCAAAATATCGTCTCTTTTTTCTGGCACATAAAATTGAAAACACCACTATGAGTGGATTTTTTCCTTTATGAACCCCGCCATGTTTCCCAGCAGACTCTCTGGGAGGGGATCACTTGTAAAAAAGGATACAATTTCTTTTGATACAGTACATGTTTTTTGTCCAACAGGACTCAATGTTTAAATACATCTTTGGAACAATTGATGCTTTTAAAGACAGACACATAGCTTCAAGGTTGACAAGTTTCAGGCCCCCATATTCATACTCTTTGTACAAAACCTTTCTTTTAATCTTTTCCGGTTTGCCGTTCCAGACAAAATCGAAGACCCTCCGCTCATAAATCTTAAAAAAGTTTTGTGATGGAGCTGGTAATGACAAAATCAAATAAATAAATTGAGGAATAATTAACGAGTTGGCAATAGACATTTTACCATACAAGGTTAGGGATTTCCCTTTCCATAATTGCATAATTTTGTCCAGCTTTCTTAGTCGATTATCATAATTTACTGAGCCTAGATCTTCCAGATTTTCTGGGACAACAACACCAAGTATGTTAACTGGTCCATCTGTCCACAAAACAGGCACTTTGCATTCCATTCGAAAGGACGTTCTCTTTAGATTTCCGATCCTTAACATTTTACATTTATCATAATTAAGCTTAAGGCCAGATTGCTGTGAAAATATGTCCAAAAGATTAAGAAGGTTCCGCAAACAATGAGGAAAAATTTTATCTTTGGGAATCAGCCTTTTCTGACATGAACTTCATCAAGAACAAACACAGAACATGCCTCACTGATGCACATCTGCAAGACTCACTCAGAGTTGCAGTGTCAAGTTACACACCAGAGTACAACACACTAGTTAACAGCATGCAATGCCAGGCTTCCCACTAACTGACAAAGAAACAGATAACAGATTTGGTGTCCAGTTCAAAGTGTGACATGATTTAAAAATTTGAGAGTTTACTTTTGTATTTTACATGAGTTATTATTTGTACAAACATGGTGCAAAGTAATTCATGATTTGTTAAAAAATGTTAGTGGCTAGCTAGTTAAAATGGGATATTGTGATTTCACAAGACTGTCTTAGAAGTGATCATTTGAAAATGTTCAATTTGAAAAATGTGCACTTAGAGAAAATATAAAAATAAAGTGTTGCATATTGATATTTATCTGTTTCTATATATATTTATTGTGAGAAATCATTAAGATCAGTGTTTCCACAAAGATAAATATCATTAATTATTAATAATAACAGAGTTAAAGGTAAATTGAGCAAATTGGCTACTTCTGGCAATTTATTTAAGTGTGTATCTAACTGGTAGCCCTTCGCATTAATCAGTACCCAAGAAGTAGCCCTTGGTTTCAAAAAGGTTGGTGACCCCTGATCTAAGGAGTTGTTTATCCACTTTGTTTGTTCATCTTGTAAGCCGGGGGTGTCCGAGTTGTGGCTCGGACAAATGCAACCTTAATTTGTCCACTGTAACAAAAAGTTGCATGTTTTGTTGAAATTGCACAGCATAACCTCCTCAGAACCAACGTCCACTGCAGTGGACATTTTGACTTGGAATTACGGCACTATTTAAAAAAAAAAAAGAAGAAACTGACTCACTGACGTCATTGTTGCCGCCGAGGGGAATATATTGACCGACATTGGATTGCTATTGGCCTCTTTAAGCCATGAGAACCAGCGTCCGTCCACTGCAGTGGACATTTGTGTTTGGCATAACAAGGCAAAATAATACTGGAGGAAGAAATAGAGCAAATATTGCTGCGTGACAATAAATTGACAAATACAGGATACACTGAGCTTGATATGTCATTGTAGCATCTCTAACCCATGAGAACCAGCGTCCACTACAGTGGACATTTGTGTTTGCCGTAAAAAGGCAAAATAATACTGGAAGAAGAAATAGAGCAAATATTGCTGCATTACAAGAAATTGACTGGTATTGGATTGAGTTTAGCATCTTTAACCTATGATGACCAGCGTCCACTACAGTGGACATTTGTGTATGGCATAACAAGTCTGCGCTTTTCCTGAAATAACACTGACATAAGAAATAGAGCAAAAACAAATACAGGATATAATGAGCTTGATATGTTATTGTAGCATCTCTAACCCATGAGAACCAGCGTCCACTACAGTTGACATTTGTGTTTGGCAAAACAAGGCAAAATAATACTGGAAGAAGAAATAGAGCAAATATTTGCTGCATGGCAAGAAATCGACTGGTATTGGATTGAGTTTAGCATCTTTAACCTATGATGACCAGCGTCCACTGCAGTGGACATTTGTGTTTGGCATAACAAGGCAAAATAATACTGGAGGAAGAAATACATCAAAAATTGCTGCATGACAATAAATTGACTGGTATTGGATTGAGTTTAGCATCTTTAACCTATGATGACCAGCGTCCACTGCAGTGGACATTTGTGTATGGCATAACAAGTCTGTGCTTTTTCTGAAATAACACCGACATAAGAAATAGAGCAAAAACATACTGGATATACTGAGCTTGATATCTTACTTTAGCATCTCTAACCCACGAGAACCAGCGTCCACTACAGTGGACATTTGTGTTTGGCATAACAAGGCAAAATAATACTGGAGGAAGAAATAGAGCAAATATTTGCTGCGTGACAATAAATTGACTGGTATTGGATTGAGTTTAGCATCTTTAACCTATGATGACAAGCGTCCACTGCAGTGGACATTTGTGTATGGCATAACAAGTCTGCACTTTTTCTGAAATAACACTGACATAAGAAATAGAGCAAAAACAAATACAGGATATACTGAGCTTGATATGTCATTGTAGCATCTCTAACCCATGGGAACCAGTGTCCACTACAGTGGACATTTGTGTTTGGCATAACAAGGCAAAATGATACTGGAAGAAGAAATAGAGCAAATATTGCTGCATGACAAGAAATTGACTGGTATTGGATTGAGTTTAGCATCTTTAACCTATGATGACCAGCGTCCACTGCAGTGGACATTTGTGTATGGCATAACAAGTCTGTGCTTTTCCTGAAATAACACCGACATAAGAAATAGAGCAAAAACATACTGGATATACTGAGCTTGATATCTTACTTTAGCATCTCTAACCCACGAGAACCAGCGTCCACTACAGTGGACATTTGTGTTTGGCAAAACAAGGCAAAATAATACTGGAAGAAGAAATAGAGCAAATATTTGCTGCATGGCAAGAAATCGACTGGTATTGGATTGAGTTTAGCATCTTTAACCTATGATGACCAGCGTCCACTACAGTGGACATTTGTGTTTGGCATAACAAGGCAAAATAATACTGGAGGAAGAAATAGAGCAAATATTGCTGCGTGACAATACATTGACTGGTATTGGATTGAGTTTAGCATCTTTAACCTATGATGACAAGCGTCCACTGCAGTGGACATTTGTGTATGGCATAACAAGTCTGCACTTTTTCTGAAATAACACTGACATAAGAAATAGAGAAAAAACCAATACAGGATATACTGAGCTTGATATGTTATTGTAGCATCTCTAACCCACGAGAACCAGCGTCCACTACAGTGGACATTTGTGTTTGGCAAAACAAGGCAAAATAATACTGGAAGAAGAAATAGAGCAAATATTTGCTGCATGGCAAGAAATCGACTGGTATTGGATTGAGTTTAGCATCTTTAACCTATGATGACCAGCGTCCACTGCAGTGGACATTTGTGTATGGCATAACAAGTCTGCGCTTTTCCTGAAATAACACCGACATAAGAAATAGAGCAAAAACATACTGGATATACTGAGCTTGATATCTTACTTTAGCATCTCTAACCCACGAGAACCAGCGTCCACTACAGTGGACATTTGTGTTTTGCAAAACAAGGCAAAATAATACTGGAAGAAGAAATAGAGCAAATATTTGCTGCATGACAAGAAATCGACTGGTATTGGATTGAGTTTAGCATCTTTAACCTATGATGACCAGCGTCCACTACAGTGGACATTTGTGTTTGGCATAACAAGGCAAAATAATACTGGAAGAAGAAATAGAGCAAATATTTGCTGCATGACTAGAAATTGACTGGTATTGGATTGAGTTTAGCATCTTTAACCTATGATGACAAGCGTCCACTGCAGTGGACATTTGTGTATGGCATAACAAGTCTGTGCTTTTTCTGAAATAACACCGACATAAGAAATAGAGCAAAAACATACTGGATATACTGAGCTAGATATCTTACTTTAGCATCTCTAACCCACGAGAACCAGCGTCCACTACAGTGGACATTTGTGTTTGGCAAAACAAGGCAAAATAATACTGGAAGAAGAAATAGAGCAAATATTTGCTGCATGACAAGAAATCGACTGGTATTGGATTGAGTTTAGCATCTTTAACCTATGATGACCAGCGTCCACTACAGTGGACATTTGTGTTTGGCATAACAAGGCAAAATAATACTGGAGGAAGAAATAGAGCAAATATTTGCTGCATGACAATACATTTACTGGTATTGGATTGAGTTTAGCATCTTTAACCTATGATGACCAGCGTCCACTGCAGTGGACATTTGTGTTTGGCGTAACAAGTCAAACCAATTCCAAAATTATACTGGCAGAAGAAATATAGCAAACATTGCTGCATGAAAATTAATTGACGGGCATTGGATTGATTTGAGCATCTTTAACCTATGATGACCAGCGTCCACTGCAGTGGACATTTGTGTTTGACATAACAAGTCTGCTTTTTTTCTGAAATAACACTGACATAAGAAATCGAGCAAACACAACTACTGGATATACTGAGCTTGATATCTTACTTTAGCATCTCTAACCCACGAGAACCAGCGTCCACTACAGTGGACATTTGTGTTTGCCATAACAAGGCAAAATAATACTGGAAGAACAAATACAGCAACAATTGCTGCATGACAATAAATTGACTGGTATTGGATTGAGTTTAGCATCTTTAACCTATGATGACCAGCGTCCACTGCAGTGGACATTTGTGTTTGGCATAACAAGTCTGCTTTTTTCTGAAATAACACCGACATAAGAAATAGAGCAAAAACAAATACAGGATACACTGAGCTTGATATCTTACTTCAGCATCTCTAACCCATGAGAACCAGCGTCCACTACAGTGGACATTTGTTTCGTTATTTATTTTGAGAGAAAAACGGTCCTCTTATGCAGAAAGAAAAGTTCCTTGCAGGGGGACGCTGGTTCTGAAGACGATATATTGACCTACATTTGATTGTTTTTAGCATCTTTAACACAGGAGAACTGGCGTCCACTGCAGTGGACATTTGTGTTTAGCATAACAAGGCAAATCATTTCCCACTTAACACTGACAGAATAAATTGAGCATAAATAGCTTCACGAGGATATTTTGACTGGCTTTGGACTTATTATAGAATCTTTGAACTGTGATACCCAGCGTCCACTGCAGTGGACATTTGTGATTGGTTGATTTATTTTGTCAGAGTTACACATTTTGAAACAAAAAGACAAATGTCCACTGCAGAGAACACTCATGGTCCCGAAGAGAATATATTGACTCACATTTGCTTGCCTTTAGCATCTCGAACACATGAGAAGCAGCGTCCACTGCGGTGGACATTTGTTTTGTTGAGGTATACATTTCGGAGAATAAACTGTCCTCTTATGCAAAAACAAAAGTTCCTGCAGAGAATAATGGTTCTGAGGGGAATACGGTGACCTACGCTGGATTGCTTTTAGCATCTTTAACCTATGAGAACAAGCGTCCAATACAGTGGACATTTCTGTTTGCTTTGTTTATTTTGGATTATACATTTCGGGTTATAAAAAAAACCCAGCCTTGTTAAGAAAAAACAAATTTCTGTGGTTCTGAGGGGAATAGATTGACCTACATGTAGTGTACACATCAGAACCAGCGTCCACTGCAGTGGACAATTGTATTCACTTTATTTATTTGGTCAGAGTTACACATTTGAAAAAAATAGTCATGTTATGCAAAACACAAATGTCCACTGCAGAGAACGGTGGTTCTGAGGGGAATATATTGACCTACATTGGGTTGTTTTTAGCATCTTTAACCTATGAGAACAAGCGTCCACTGCAGTGGACATTTGTGTTTGCTTTATTTATTTTGTAAGAGTTATACATTTCGGGTTAAAAAAAACCCCAGCCCTGTTAAGAAAAAAAAAGAAATGTCTGTGGTTCTGAGGGGAATAGATTGACCTACATGTGATTGCTTAGAACATAGTGTACACATCAGAATCAGCGTCCACTGCAGTGGACATTTGTATTTGGTTTATTTCTTGGCTCAGAGTTACACATTTGAAAAAAACAGTCATGTTATGCAAAACACAAATGTCCACTGCAGAGGACGGTGGTTCTGAGGGGAATATATTGACCTACATTGGGTTACCTTTAGCGTCTTTAACCTATGAGAACAAGCGTCCACTGCAGTGGACATTTGTGTTTGCTTCATTTATTTTGTAAGATTTATACATTTCGGGTTAAAAAAAAACCCTAGCCTTGTTAAGAAAAACACATTTCTATGGTTCTGAGGGGAATAGATTGACCTACATGTGATTGCTTTGAACATAGCGTACACATCAGAACCAGCGTCCACTGCAGTGGACATTTGTATTTGGTTTATTTCTTGGGTCAGAGTTACACTGAAAAGGACGGTGGTTCTGAGGGGAATATATTGACCTACATTGGGTTGCTTTTAGGGTCTTTAACCCGTGAGAACTCGCGTCCACTGGAGTGGACATTTGTGTTTGGCATAACGAGGCACATCTTTCCCAAAATAACACTGACAGAAGAATTAGACCAAAAACAAGTGCAGGAGAATATATTGACCGACAATGGATCGTGTTTAGCATTTTTAGCCATCAGAACCATCGTCAACTGCAGTGGACATTTGTATTCGGTTTATTTCTTTGGTCAGAGTCACACATTTTGGAAAAAAACCCTACTGTTACGCAAAACACTGATGTCCACTGCAGAGGAGACTGGTTCTGAGGAGAATATGTTGACCTACATTGGATTTATTTCAGCATCTTTAACCCATGAGAGTCAGTGTCCACTATAGTGGACATTTGTTTGTGGTTTATTTCTTTTGTCAGAAGTATACATTTCGTGGCAAAAACAGCCCTGTTATGCACAATCAAATATCCACTGCATGAGATGCTGGTTCTGAATAGTATAAATTGACCTACTTTGGATTGTTTTTAGCATTTTTAACCCATCAGAACTAGCGTCAACTGTAGTGGACATTTGTGTTTGGCATAACAAAGCTTATTTTTGCACAATAACATAGACTGCATGTATTGACTGGCATTGAATTGCTTTTAGCATCTTTGATCCATAAAAACCAGCGTCCACTGGAGTGGACATTTGTTTACAGTATTGTGTCAAAGGTATATATTTTGTGGAAATTAACTACCCTTTTAATTAAAAAACAAAACAAAAAATAGTCCACTCCAGAGGAAGTTACTTCTGAGGGAAATATATTGATCTACATTGGATCGCTTGTCGCCTCTTTGACCCATGAGAGCCAGAGTCCACTACAGTGGACATTTGTTTGGTTTATTTAGTCATTTTGTAGAAGAAAATAGCCCTGTTTTGCAAAAACAAATGCCTACTGCAGAGGAAGATGGTTCTGAGGGGAATATATTGACCTACTTTTGAGTGCTTGTAGCATTTTTAACCCATGAGAACTAGCGTCCACTGCAGTGGACATCTGTGTTTGGCATAACAAGTCAGATTTTTTCTGAAACAACACTGACGAAAGAAATAGAGCGAAAACAACTGTGTGAGGATATCCGACATAGGATTGCTTTTAGCATCTTTGACTATGAGAAGCAGCGTCCACTGCAGTGGACATTTTAATTTATTGATTTCTTTTGTCAGAGGTATTCATTTTGGAGAAAAAAATTAATTTGACGTACAGTGGATTGCTTTTAGCTTATTTATCCTATCTTATTATACTTACTTGGTTGATTTATGTGGTGGCAGTTATACATTGAAAAAAAAGTTGCACAAAGCACAATTGTCCACTGTAGAGGACGCTGCAAGGCAACATAGACTGCTTTTAGCATAACCAATGAGAACCAGCGTCCACTATAGTGAACATTTGTTTTTTGTGTATTTATTTTATTAGAGTTATACTTAAAAAAAGACGTCATGATGTGCAAAACACAAATGTCCACTGCAGAGGACACTGTATGCAGGTAGCATTGATTGCTTTAAACATAACCAATGAGAACCAGCGTCCACTGTAGTGGACATTTGTTTTTGGTGTATTTATTTTGTCAGAGTTACACATCTACTTCTTTTTTTAAAGTCATGATATGCAAAACAAAAATGTCCACTGCAGAGGACGTTGCATGCAGGTGGCATTGATTGCTTTTAGCATAACCCAGGAGAACCAGCGTCCACTGTAGTGGACATTTGTTTTTGGTTTATTTCTTTTATCAGAAGTACACATTTTTGAAACAAAAAGTAATGTTATGCAAAATACAAATGTCCACCGCAGAGGACGCTGTATGCAGTTGGCATTGATTGCTTTAATCATAACCCATGAGAAGCAGCGTCCACTGTAGTGGACATTTGTTTTTGGTGTATTTCTTTTGTCAGAGTTACACTTTTTTTTTCTTTTTTTTTTCTCAAAGTCATGCTATGCATAACACAAATGTCCACTGCAGAGGACGCTGCATGCAGGTGGCATTGATTGCTTTTAGCATAACCCATTAAAACCAGCGTCCACTGTAGTGGACATTTGCTTATGTTTTATTTATTTTGTCAGAGGTGCCCTTTAAAAAAAAAAAGTCATGATATGCAAATCACAAATGTCCACTGCAGAGGATGCTGCATGCACTTTGATTGCTTTTAGAACAACCCATGAGAACCAGCATCCACTGTAGTGGACATTTGTTTTTGGTGTATTTATTTTGTCAAAGTTACACTTTATTTTATTTATTTAGTTGTTTTTTTTTAAGTCATGCTATGCAAAACACAAATGTCCACTGCAGAGGACGCTGCATGTACTTTGATTTATTTTAGCATAATCCATGAGAAGCAGCGTCCACTGTAGTGGACATTTGTTTTTGGTGTATTTATTTTGTCAGAGTTACACTTTTTTTTTTAAAGTCATGATATGATAAACACAAATGTCCACTGCAGAGGACGCTGCATGCACTTTGATTGCTTTTTAGCCTAACCCAGGAGAACCAGCGTCCACTGTAGTGGACATTTGTTTTTGGTGTATTTATTTTGTCAGAGGTACACTTTTTTTTTAAAAGTCATGATATGATAAACACAAATGTCCACTACAAAGGACGCTGCATTCAGTTGGCATTGATTGCTATTATCACAACCTATGAGATCCAGCGTCCACTGCAGTGGACATTGTTTTTTTGGTATATTTATTTTGTCAGAGTTACACTTCTTTTTTTTTTAAGTCAACAAAACACAAATGTCCACTGCAGAGGACGCTGCATGCAGGTGGTTTTGATTGCTTTTAGCATAACCCAGGAGAACCAGCGTCCACTGTAGTGGACATTTGTTTTTGGTGTATTTATTTGGTCAAAATTACACTTTTTTTTGTTGTTTTTTTTTGTTTTTGTTTAAGTCATGCTATGCAAAACACACATGCCCACTGCACGCAGGTGGCATTGATTGGTTTAAACATAACCAATGAGAACCAGCGTCCACTGTAGTGGACATTTGATTGTGGTATATTTATTTTGTCAGAGTTACACTTCTTTTTTTTTTAAGTCAACAAAACACAAATGTCCACTGCAGAGGACGCTGCATGCAGGTGGTTTTGATTGCTTTTAGCATAACCCAGGAGAACCAGCGTCCACTGTAGTGGACATTTGTTTTTGGTGTATTTATTTGGTCAAAGTTACACTTTTTTTTTTGTTTGTTTGTTTTTTTTGTTTAAGTCATGCCATGCAAAACACACATGTCCACTGCACGCAGGTGGCATTGATTGCTTTAAACATAACCAATGAGAACCAGCGTCCACTGTAGTGGACATTTGTTTTTGGTGCATTTATTTGGTCAAAGTTACACTTTTTTTTTTGTTATTTTTTTTGTTTTTTTTGTTTTGTTTAAGTCATGCTATGCAAAACACACATGTCCACTGCACGCAGGTGGCATTGATTGCTTTAAACATAACCAATGAGAACCAGCGTCCACTGTAGTGGACATTTGATTGTGGTTTATTTCTTTTGTCAGAGGTACACTTTTTTTTTTTAACAAAAAGTAATGATATACAAAACACAAATGTCCACTGCAGAGGACGCTGCATGCCGGTGGCTTTGATTTATTTTAGAATAACCAATGAGAACCAGCGTCCACTGGAGTGGACATTTGTTTTTGGTGTATTTATTTTGTCAAAGTTACACTTTTTTATGATTTTTTAAAAGTCCATCCATCCATCCATTTTTCTACCGCTTGTCCCTTTTGGGGTTTCGGGGGGCGCTGGAGCCTATCTATGCTATGCAAAACACACATGTCCACTGCAGAGGACGCTGGTTTTATGCGGGTTACTGCCTTCAGTTGTAAAAAGTAGTTTGAAGCAAACCCTCATGCAGTGGGGTGGTGTTGTCACGTGACTTCACTGTCCTGCCTGTAATAGATTACTGATTGTCCTCCTCCTCCCACCACAGTGGAGAGTTGCCCCGGAGACAAGAGTCCTCCCGGGTCTGCCGCCTCCAAGAGGGCCCGGACTGCCTACACCAGCGCCCAGCTGGTGGAGCTGGAGAAGGAGTTCCACTTCAACCGGTACCTCTGCAGGCCCCGCAGGGTGGAGATGGCCAACCTGCTCAACCTCACGGAGAGACAGATCAAGATCTGGTTCCAGAACCGCCGGATGAAATACAAGAAGGATCAGAAGGGGGTCGGGATGATGCCCTCCCCGGGGGGTCAGTCCCCCAGGAGCCCGGTGGGGCCGTCGCCCGGCGGCGGCGGCGTATACCTCAGCTCTATGCATTCTCTGGTAAACAGTGTTCCTTATGAGTCCCAGTCGCCGACGTCGTACAGCAAGGCTCACCCGAACGCGTACGGCATGACGTCATACCCCCCGCCGTTAAACCCCCAGAAGCGGTACCCCGACTCGGCCACGCCCGAGTATGACGCGCACGCCCTGCAGGGAGGCAACTACGGCGCGCACATGCAGGGCAGCCCCGTCTACGTCGGGGGAGGCTACATCGAACCCATGCCCAACTCCGGGGCGTCCGTGTTCGGCCTCACGCACCTCCCGCACCCGCCGTCCTCCAACATGGACTACAACGGAGCAATCACGATGGGCGGCGGGCAGCAGCACGCGGTGTGCGAGCCCACGCCGACCTACACGGACCTTACGCCGCAATACTCTCAGGGAAGAATCCAGGAGGCGCCCAAACTGACGCATCTGTAGCGGCGTGGCGCACTTTGTATCACTCCGCCCATTGTCTCCGGACCGTATCACCGCCTTTCTTTGTGTCCCTCCACACCTTTCCCTCCCTTTAGTTTGACCATGTGTGAAGTAGGAATAGGATAAATAATCACCCCCCCCCCCCACCCCCCAAAGACATTCACGATAGGCCTATTTAATCTATTTTTCTTTGTTTTTAAATTCAAACAGGGTATTATGAACATGGTATTGCATTTATTTTTCAATGTGAACTTATTTATCCGCATTTGAAGATTATTTGTTTGCATTTTGTTGCACTTGTGAAAGGATAGTCGAGGGAAAAGCCTTTTTTTTAAATAGACTGCCTTTGCTTGTTTGGACTTTCTGATGTTATTTATTTTGTTTAGTGTTACAAAAATAGTCCTCTAGTATTATTTGAAGCTCAGTTTTTTCCCCCCTTCTCCTTACTCGAACAGCAGGCTCCATTTTCACCCCTTTTTCTTCTTCGAGGAGCTATTTTTTATTTGATATGGTCCTCACATCATGTAAAATCAATCAATCGACGCAATAACGGTGCAAAGAAGGACACATTTTATCTGTTTTTTTTTTTTTTATATGAATGAGAACAAACACGTCAATCCCCCCCCCCCTTCATATACATTCCATGCTGCTCCAGTTCGAAGAAGTAAATAAAACAAATGAAATACAATCGAGGCACATTTGTTTTAATTTGGGGACCAACAGAATGCATTTGATTTTTTTTAAATACTTAAATGCAAAAATCCGATCCAAAAAATTCAAATAAAATATAAAATATATGTTTTGTTTTTTTTTAAATGCAAGAATTCGTAAAAATACTTAAATGCAAAAATCCGATCCAAAAAAATTCAAATACAATAAAAAAAAAGTAAAATAAAAAACAAAAAATGCAAAAATTCGTTCAAAATAAGGGTGTATTTGATTACGAAAAATGGAAAAATATGTCAAAAAATATATTTAACAAATGGCAGAATGCATTTGAAAATATTTGACATTTATTTATGCATTTTCATCTCATTCACTTAAAACGGCCGAGCCAAATGCATCATTTCTGTCCTTTCTGCTGCCGGCGCGACGTGAAGAAAACTCTCGGGTGGCCTTCCTCCTCCTCCTCCTCCTCCTCCTCCTCCTCCTGCTCTCCCCTCGGCAGCGCGGCCACATCCATAACCATAAAAACGTCAGCTTTCTGGAGCTTCTGCAAGCACAGACAACAATCTAAATGAGCGCTCGTTTTGAAGGAGCAATTTCCAGAAAGGATGCTGCAGAATCACAAGCAAAAAAAAAACAATATTTATTAGCAAAAATTAGACAATTTAAATACAAGCGGCGGGATTGAATTAAAATATTTGTTAATGTGCATATGCTGAACAGCTGCTGTTTTTTTTTTTTTTTTTTTTATTGTACAAAAAGTGACTATGATTGATTTAAGAGGGCATTCCGGCCTGCATGACATATGGTTAGCAGGGAACAATTGAAGCAAGCATGTCATGTCAAACCTTGCACTTCTGCCTCCACACTACATCATTACATTTAATATTTTACCCACAGCAATACCTTCTTTTTTTTCTTTTTCTTTTTTTTTTTCTCGCGTTTTTGCTCCACGGGAAAGCGCTGTTAAACCTGCCTGCTGTAATGTGTGTAGGCGGACTAAAAAGCTTTCCACCCACTCCTCTCACACAAAGCTTGCAAAAAGAAGAGGGGGGGAAAAAAAGGCACCGTTTCCTACGTTACCGCGACCAAATCCACGCAAATAAGCACCAAAAAAATGGCGTTTTCCGCAGATAAATGGAGAAAAAGCCAGGTGGAGTGCTGGTACTCACCCGCGGTGCGTTCAATGCCTCCCCGAGCAAGGAGATCGCGCCTGGTTCGATGGCTATTTATCTCTGCAAAGATCCCTTCCAGCGACAGCCGGGAGAAGTATGTGGGAGCGGGGATGCAGCTCGTCTGAGTGGCCAGTGTTTCTCGCCGACTTCCTGGCCGCATTTGATCCGGGGGAGAGTTAGAAGCCTTAAATGTGTTGTGAGGGCACCGAGCTGTCAGACCTTTTGGCGAGTAAGATTGATCGCGCCCAGGCTTCCAGCACTCTTTGTTTGGTATATAAGCAACAAACTGAGAGAGACCCACACCACCTTTTCCTCTCTCTTAGACGCCACTAAAAGTCCTATTTGGACTTTTCGTTCAATGGCAATGTTGTGCGAGGGTTTACTGACAAATGTAGCGTTTTTTTGGGGGGGGAGATGGCGGAGGAAAAAAAATCACAGCAGGACCAGCACGAATAACACAGCCAAGGACTGTTTTATGTGATGTTTATTACCACCATGACGGTAATTACTCAGCTCCAATTGATACACTGGGACCACTGTGCATGTAAACGTTCGTAATGTTGTACTTACAAAACATTAACACGGGAGCATAGGGACAAGCGGTAGGAAATTTGATGGATGGATGGATGTTTCATGTGTTGTGCAGCAACAAGCTTTAAAGTTTGTTTTGGTGCCATGTTACTTAGGGCCGCAACTATTAATCGATTAGAAATAAATATATGATTTATTGTTGCTTTGATTAATCGTTGCAAAAACAAATGAATGGGATACGATGATTTCTTTGTTATGAAAAAAGAATGCAATTCATGACAAAAAAAAAATCGACGTTTATTTCAACAATTTCGACTAAATGTTTTTTTGTTTTTTTAATTGATGCACACATGATAAATGTGATTTTAATATCATAAATATGCATTTGTTAGACAAAAAGAAGGCAGATTATGAAGTTCAACTATTTTGACGAAAACACGCATTGAGGCTACAAAGTGTTTTTTCCTTGATTAATCAGAATGACTCATCCTATAGATTAAATAGGAAATAGGGGTTTTTCTGTATTTTTTTTAATGCACACATGTTAAAAGTGTGCATATGCATTTATTAGAAACACACATTGAGGCTATGACGTGTTTTATCCGATTAATCGAATAAACTCATCCATAGACTACAGTTTTATTTATGTTTTTTTTAAATCTCTTTATCAATGCACACATGTTAAAAATGTGTATATGCATTTATTAGAAACACACTTTGAGGCTATGAAGTGTTTTATCCGATTAATCGAATAAACTCATCCATAGACTATAGTTTTATTTTTATTATTATTTTTATCTCTTTATCAATGCACACATGCTAAAAATGTGCATATGCATTTATTAGAAACACACTTTGAGGCTATGAAGTGTTTTATCCGATTAATCGAAAAAAACTCATCCATAGACTATAGTTGTATTTGTTTTTTTATCTCTTTATCAATGCACACATGTTAAAAGTGTGTTTATGCATTTATTAGAAACACACATTGAGGCTATGAAGTGTTTTGTCCGATTAATCGAATAAACTCATCCATAGACTATAGTTTTATTTGTTTTTTTTAATCTCTTTATCAATGCACACATGTTAAAAGTGTGTATATGCATTTATTAGAAACACACATTGAGGCTATGAAGTGTTTTATCCGATTAATCGAATAAACTCATCCATAGACTATGTCGGGTGTAGTTTTAACATGTGTGCATTAATAAAGAGGTAAAAAACATAAATAAAAGTGTGCATATGCATTTATTGGATGAAAAAATATTGTAAATTATGACAAGCAGACATTGTTTTTGTTTATTTCAAGTTGTTTTCCCTTGTCGTGTCACATTTCCCGATTAATCGAACAAAGTCGTCGATAGATGAAGTTGTATATAGTTTCCGATTACTTGATTAATCAAAATGACTCGTCCATAGATTAATAGGAAATAGGGTTTTTCTGTATTTTTTTTGGTAATACACACATGTTAAAAGTGTGCATACGCATTTATTAGACACACACATTGAGGCTAAGAAGTGTTTTATACGATTAATCGAATAAACTTATCCATAGACTATGTCAGATATAGTTTTATTTATGTTGTTATCTCTTTATTAATGCACACATGTTAAAAGTGTGCATATGCATTTATTAGAAACACACTTTGAGTCTATGAAGTGTTTTATCCGATTAATCGAATAAACTCATCCATAAACTATGTCGGGTATAGTTTTATCTCTGTTTTTATCTCTTTATCAATGCACATGTTAAGAGTGTGCATACGCATTTTTTGTAAGAAAAAATATTGTAAATTATGACAAGCAGCCTTTTTGTTGTTGTTTATTTTAAGTTATTTTCCCTATGAAGTGTCGTCTCACATTTCTCAATTAATCGAACAAAGTTATCGATGGATGAAGTCGTATGTAGTTTGCGCACAGCAGATCTTTTGTTTTTTGTTTACTTTTTATGATCACATGTTAAAAATGTGAACATACATTTATGGGAAGAAAAAATAATGCGAATGCAGAAAAAAAAGTTGTTTATTTCAACATATTTTTCCTAAAACACGCATTGAGGCCATGACGTGTGTTTTGTCCGATTATTCGATTAATCGAAATGACTTATCCATTGATTAAATAGGATACCGGTTTTTTATTAACACTTTTTTAATGCACACATGTTAAGAGTGTGCTTATGCATTTAAGAGAAGAAAAAAAGAATGGAAATTATGACAAGCAGAAAAAAAGTTGTTTATTTCAACGTATTTTTCCTAAAACATGCATTGAGGCTATGACATGTGTTTTATCCGATTACTCGATTAATCAAAATGACTTATAGGATATAGGTTTTTTTATTATTACTTTTTTTAATACACACATGTTAAAAGTGTGCTTATGCATTTATAGGAAAAAAAATAATGCAAATTATGACATGCAGAAAAAAAAGTTGTTTATTTCAATGTATTTTTCGTAAAGTGCTTTATTTGATTAACTGATTAGTCGAACAAACAGATTTTTTAAACATGTATTTATGTTTTTGTCAATGCACACATGTTAAAAATGTGCATATGCATTTGTTAGAAGAAAAAAAAAGCAAATTATGACAAGCAGGGAAACATGTTTTGTTTAAGTTATTTTCCCTATGACGTGTTTAGTCGGGTTTCCCGATTAATCGAACAAAGTCGCCGGTTGATCAAGTTGTCACATGTTTCCGCACAGCAGATGTTTTGTTTTTTGTTTATTTTTTAATGAATGCAGACATTTTAAAAGTCTGCATATGCATTTGTTAGAAGAAAAAAAAGAATGCTAATTATGACAAGCAGGGGAAAAATGTTTAGTTTAAGTTATTTTCCCTTATTTTCCCGAATTGAGGCTATGACCGGTTTATTCGGGGATTCTCGATTAATCGAACAAAGTCGCCGGTTGATCAAGCTGTTACATGTTTCCGCACAGCCGATATTTAGTTTTTTGTTTATTTTTTAATGAATGCACACATGTTAAAAGTCTGCATATGCATTTGTTAGAAGTAAAAAAAGAATGTTAATTTTAACAAGCAGGGAATTTTTTTTTTGTTAAAGTTATTTTTTCCTAAAACACGAATTGAGGCTATGACCTGTTTATTCGGGGATTCCCGATTAATCGAACAAAGTCGCGGCAAGTTGCACATGTTGCCGCACAGCAGATATTTAGTTTTTTGTTTATTTTTTAATGAATGCACGCATGTTAAACGTCTGCATATGCATTTTTTAGAAGAAAAAAAATAATGCTAATTATGACAAGCAGGGACATTTTGTTTTGTTTTAGGTTATTTTCCCTAAAACACGAATTGAGGCTACGACCTGTTTATTCGGGGATTCCCGATTAATCGAACAAAGTCGTAAGTCAAAGATATTTTGTTTTTTGTTTATTTTTTAATGAACGCATACACGTTAAAAGTGCACGTGTTTGTTTAAGTCATTTTCCCTACAACACGAATTGAGGCTACGACCTGTTTATTCGGGGATTCCCGATAAATCGGACAAAGTCGTAAGTCAAAGATCTTTTGTTTATTTTTTAATGAACGCATACACGTTAAAAGTGCACGTGTTTGTTTGTTTAAGTTATTTTCCCTGAAACATGAATTGAGGCTATAACCTGTTTATTCGGGAATTCACGATTAATCGGACAAAGTCGTAAGTCAAAGATATTTAGTTTTTTGTTTATTTTTTAATGAACGCATACACGTTAAAAGTGCACGTGTTTGTTTGGTTAAGTTATTTTCCCTACAACACGAATTGAGGCTACGACCTGTTTATTCAGGGATTCCCGATTAATCGAACAAAGTCGTAAGTCAAAGATCTTTTGTTTATTTTTTAATGAACGCATACACGTTAAAAGTGCACGTGTTTGTTTGTTTAAGTTATTTCCCCTACAACACGAATTGAGGCTACGACCTGTTTATTCGGGGATTCCCGATTAATCGAACAAAGTCGTAAGTCAAAGATATTTTGTTTTTTGTTTATTTTTTAATGAACGCACACACGTTAAAAGTGCACGTGTTTGTTTGTTTAAGTTATTTCCCCTACAACACGAATTGAGGCTACAACCTGTTTATCCGGGGATTCCCGATTAATCGGACAAAGTCAGAAGTCAAAGATATTTTGTTTTTTGTTTATTTTTTAATGAACGCACACACGTTAAAAGTGCACGTGTTTGTTTGTTTAAGTTATTTTCCCTACAACACGAATTGAGGCTACGACCTGTTTATTCGGGGATTCCCGATTAATCGAACAAAGTCGTAAGTCAAAGATATTTTGTTTTTTGGTTATTTTTTAATGAACGCATACACGTTAAAAGAGCACGTGTTTGTTTGGTTAAGTTATTTTCCCTACAACACGAATTGAGGCTACGACCTGTTTATCCGGGGATTACCGATTAATCGAACAAAGTCGTAAGTCAAAGATATTTTGTTTTTTGTTTATTTTTTACTGAACGCACACACGTTAAAAGCGCACGTGTTTTTACCCGATTACTCGATTCATGAGCGCACTAATCCAAAAATAATCCACCATAATAACCATAAAATGTGCTTCTTTAAGGGAGTGAAGACAATCACGTTTGGGGTATGTTTTCTTTTTCTTCTTTTTTTTTTTTTTAAAGATATGTGTGTGTGCGTGCACGTGCGTGCGTGTGTGTGTGTGTGTGTGTGTGGTGGGGGGCGTTCTCGCCTGACATCCTCAAACAATACGAGAAAGAGGAGTGCACGAATCTGCGCGCCCCCAGCTTTAGGGGTCCTTTTGCACCAGCGAGAGCGTCCGCCATTCCTAAAAAGAGCCTTTTTTTTAAGAGTCGGGGGGTTCCGAGCCTCTTCCGAGAGGAGGACGAGGATGTGAGGGAAAGTCCCCCGAGCTGCGGCCGCAGACTTTTTCGGGATCCATCCGGGTGCAGCTCAGTGGCGCGTTTTGATGAAAGCCCAAGTTGTCATTGGACAGAAGTCATCATGTGACAGGCCCGTCGGTGCAAATTTCGAGCTGGCGTGCATGAATCCACTCCTTCCACGCAGCGCGGCCATAATCGGGGGGAAAGCCCATCACGGGATCCTTTTTTCGGGGATGATTTGTCCCCCCGGCCGCTGAGCTCGCTGGACTGGACAGTAACGCGCGCAGACGTTCCTGGGCTGGAGATGAATTACGAATTCGAGCGAGAGAGCGGATTTATCAATAGTCAGCCTTCGCTCGCTGAGTGCCTGACATCTTTCCCCCCTGTCGCGGATTCCTTTCAAAGTTCATCAATCAAGAGCTCGACACTGATTCCCCCTCCCTTCGAGCAGACCATCCCCAGCCTCAACCCGGGCAGCCACCCGCGTCACGGCCGGCCGAGGCACAGCCCGGACGGATGCAGCCCGCTGCCCACCGCCTCGCTGCCCCCGGAGTACCCGTGGATGCGGGAGAAGAAAGCCTCCAAGAGGAGCCACCTGCAGCCCACGACCACCGCGACCACCTTGTCCAATGGACCCGTGTGCTTCTCCCCTAAAGGTGGGTGCGCTTTTTTTCCCTCCACATTTAATTTAAAGAGTGACGGTTATGGAACGGTTCTGTCCCAGGCTCGCCGGAGGTCGTGGACGTGGCTCCAGGCGGCTCCCGGCGCCTCAGGACCGCGTACACCAACACGCAGCTGCTGGAGCTGGAGAAGGAATTCCACTTCAACAAGTATCTGTGCCGACCCCGCCGGGTGGAGATAGCGGCCCTGCTGGACCTGACCGAGCGCCAGGTCAAAGTCTGGTTCCAGAACCGGCGCATGAAGCACAAGCGCCAGACGCAGACTAAGGAGAACCACAACGGGGACCGGAGCGGCGGCAGCGGCGGCGGCCGGGAAGAGGAGGAGGAGGAGGAGGAGGAAGGGGAGGACGCCATGCGCTGCAGCGACGAGGACGACGAGGGCCCCCAGTTGTACGAGCAAAGCGGGGCCCTGCTGGAGAGAGACACCTTCTCCTTTCACAACAACAATCTGGCTCCCACGCAGCTGCACGTCCACAATAGCGGCTACGCCCCGACCCCGCTCCACAGCAATGAGAAAAATCTCAAACATTTCCCCAACGCGGCTGCGGACTGCGCGGCAACAATGGGCCCCGGCTCGGCATCTGGGCCGGACAATGGCGACTGCAGTCCCCCGGCCCTGGACGTTTCTATACACGACTTCCAGGCCTTCTCGGCGGATTCCTCATGCCTGCAGCTCTCCGACGC
Source organism: Entelurus aequoreus (assembly GCF_033978785.1). Classification (NCBI taxonomy): domain Eukaryota; kingdom Metazoa; phylum Chordata; class Actinopteri; order Syngnathiformes; family Syngnathidae; genus Entelurus; species Entelurus aequoreus. The sequence continues at coordinate 51,824,239 of NC_084750.1, forward strand.
CGCCTCGCCGAGCTTGTCGGAGTCCCTGGACAGTCCCGTGGACATTTCCGCGGACACTTTCTACTTTTTCGCCGAGTCCCTGACGACGATCGACCTGCAGAATCTCAACTATTAGCCGCGTTTGATTTCTTGGTTGCAAACCTTTTTTTTTTTTTTTTTTTTTTTGTGGACGGCGAGGCCGGCGGTAAATCGATTGTAATTCCCCCCCACCCCCCCCCAAAAAAACACAAAAACAACAAAAAAAAAAAAGTTTTTTGTGTGTGTGCGAGGGAGGGAAAATTATGACGTGTGTGTGACAAATTCTACAAGTTTTATTTTTGTATAGCTCCTTGGATATTTTTGTTAGAATACAAGAACTTGCTACAACTTTTTGGTGTTTGGAGTCTTTTTCTATTCCCCGAAACAATTAAAAAACATCAAATATGCAAATTAAACAACAGGTTGGTCATGAATATAAATTACTAGAGCAAGCGCACTGATGCTATTTTTCCTATTTAGGGGAATTGTAATATTTATTACACACATATTTTTTATATATTATATATTTTTTGAGCAATTCCACTGTGAAAGAATAGGATTTTTTTTTTTGATTTTTTTTTTTTAGCGTTTTCTCGCTGCACAGCCGAGCCTCGTTCGCCCGCAGGAGCTCATAAATCACCGCGCTGTCACCAAAGACACCCACTCGTGTCTGCATGCTCACAAATAAAAACCCACTCATGATTTCGGACGCTTTTTTTTTTTTTTTTTAGAGGGGGTCGCTCGGCAATTATTTCTTTTTATAGTGCGCTTTAAAAAAGGCTTGTTGTGCGTGTGAGGCCCCCCCCAACAAACCCACGACGCCCATATTAGGTTTATGACCATGATGTTTTTTTTTTCTTGCAAGGTTATTGGATGGAGCCCGCCAAGGGCCAATATGTTCGATAAGACGATTATAAAGAGCTTCATTATCGTTTAATAAATAGTCGGTTCAATATGGAGCTTTTGTGCGTCAAATCAGGCTCCAGCCACCGGTTGCACGGATCGATACGATCATCTAAAAGCTATGCACGGCAACTGGAGTGTGTGTGTGTGTGTAAGTGTGTGTGTGCGCGCTTTTGACGCAAAAATGGCGGGGGTTTGCAGCTATAGTGGCGTCCGCGTAACCAAATCATTCCGAGACAACGCGTCCTTTCTGCGCGCATGTGTGGCACACAAAGAGCTGCGAGGCCCGCCATGGTGCAGCGGGGCTGGCTGTCCACGGACGAGGACCCGCAGCGCCCACGCAATGCACTCCGCTGCAGATGTCAGAGGGTTGGGGGGAAGGGAGCCTTCAGCGGCGACGCCACTATAGTGCTTTACTTCCACGGCTGCAAAAAAAAATAAAAAAAAAATCACGTTTTGTCGGATTTCAGTCGATCACGTGGCATGGTAGTCCCCTAACCCCCAGTTTTCATGCTAAAATGACTTATTTTGAGTTTTAACAGCATATAGGAAGTTTTTTATAAGCGTGTGGAGGACTTTGGAAAACTTTCAAATCAGAGAAATTGAACTCAGTGACTTTAAAGGCCTACTGAAAGCCACTACTACCGACCACGCAGTCTGATAGTTTATATATCAATGATGAAATCTTAACATTGCAACACATGCCAATACGGCCGGGTTAACTTATAAAGTGCGATTTTAAATTTCCCGCTAAACTTCCGGTTGAAAACGTCTGTGTATGATGACGCATGCGTGTGACGTCACAAGTTAAACGGAAGTATTGGTACACCATTGAATCCAATACAAAAAAGCTCTGTTTTCATCTTAAAATTCCACAGTATTCTGGACATCTGTGTTGGTGAATCTTTTGCAATTTGTTTAATGAACAATGAAGACTGCAAAGAAGAAAGTTGTAGGTGGGATCGGTGTATTAGCGGCTGGCTGTAGCAACACAACCAGGAGGACTTTGACTTGGATAGCAGACGCGCTAGCCGACGCTAGCCGCCAGGCGCACGGATGATCGGGTGAAGTCCTTCGTCCTTCCGTCGATCGCTGGAACGCAGGTGAGCACGGGTGTTGATGAGCAAATGAGGGCTGGCTGGCGTAGGTGGAGCGCTAATGTTTTTATCATAGCTCTGTGAGGTCCCGTTGCTAAGTTAGCTTCAATGGCGTCGTTAGCAACAGCATTGTTAACCTTCGCCAGGCTGGAAAGCATTAACCGTGTAGTTACATGTCCATGGTTTAATAGTATTGTTGATTTTCTGGCTATCCTTCCAGTCAGGGGTTTATTTATTTTGTTTCTATCTGCATTTGAGCCCGATGTTATCACGTTAGCTCCATAGCTAAAGTGTTTCGCCGATGTATTGTCGTGGAGATAAATGTCACTGTGAATGTCCATTTCGCGTTCTCGACTTTCATTTTCAAGAGGATATAGTATCCGAGGTGGTTTAAAATACAAATCCGTGATCCACAATAGAAAAAGGAGAAAGTGTGGAATCCAATGAACCCTTGTACCTAAGTTACGGTCAGAGCGAAAAAAGTTACGTCCTGCACTGCACGCTAGTCCTTCACTCTCACGTTCCTCATCCACAAATCTTTCATCCTCGCTCAAATTAATGGGGTAATCGTCGCTTTCTCGGTCCAAATCTCTCTTGCTGCATTGTAAGCAATAGGAAAATGTGAGGAGCCCTTCCTCCTGTAATGTCACGCTAATTCCGGTACAGGCAAGGCTTTTTTTTTTATCAGCGACCAAAAGTTGCAAACTTTATCGTCGTTGTTCTCTACTAAATCCTTTCAGCAAAAAATATGGCAATATCGCGAAATGATCAAGTATGACACATAGAATGGATCTGATATCCCTGTTTAAATAAAAAAAAAATCATTTCAGTAGGCCTTTAAGCTATAGACCAGGGGCCCCAAACATTTGCCTCCAAGGGCCAAAGTGAAAATGTGCTAAAAGTCTGTGTTCAGCATCGCAAGTGATGAGTGTAGCCTCACAAAGACATATTTAAATATTAGTAGTATAAAGTATTACACAGACTGTGTGTCTAATTCAGTTAAAATGCAACCATTTTTTTAACCTCAAAACACCCGAAAAGGTCATTTTGTGGAGATGTTCACCATTTCTGGGTGTTGTTGAGAAACCAGCTCCTCCGACATATTTCATCTGATCGCTTTCAAAATGGACACGGAGGATGCTGAGTTCTCAAGTGTTCAGGTTTTTATTACAGGACTTGGCGAACAAGATGATCCTTTTGCATAATCCGCCTATAAAATGATAAAATAATTTTACCATAAACAGTAAGGTGGTTTTTAGACTAAATTCCTGTAAATTGAATAAACTGTTTTTATGTTAAAATTCTGGTGACTAAAACGCGACAGTTTTTCCAACGTGAAAATCGATATTTCTTGGTTTTATGGCAGTCAATAGCTTGGATGCCCAAAGTGGGGCCCGCTGCCCAAATTTGGCCCGCCGGGGGTGTCTACCAAATGTAAAATGATTCACACTGACCTCTTTCAAGCTGCACAGTCACTGATGGCATGTCCGCAAGGCTGCACTGTAAAAAAAACCCAAAAAAAACAATAGATTTGACTGTAAACCCTGGCAGCTCAGTTGCTAGAAATGTACTGTAAAATTATTCGTGGGACCATTTTTTTTCCACTTACCGCACTGTAAAAACAAGAAACGTCGATTTTGATGGTAAAAAAACGAGCAGCTCAGAGTTTTGCGGTAAAAATCACAGTGGTCATGTTTTTCAATTTACAGTAATGCACGGTAAAAAATGACCATAGATTTTACGGTAAAAAAAATGGCAGCTTAGCAACTTAAAAACAGCAGTGGTACAGTTTTTCAATTTACAGTAATTTAGTGTAAAAAACACAGTTTAAGGCCAAACTCTGAGCTGACAGCTCTTTTATCGTAAAATCTGAAGATGGGTGATTTTTATAGGCTAACTTTGAATTTAAAACCGGTAAAATTGTGACTTTTTGACGCTTTACGGTAAAGGATCATCTTGGTCGCCACTTCCTGTAATAAAAAAACCTAAACGCTTCGGGACTTAGCATCCTCCGTGTGTCTAATGTGTGTGGGTCCATTTTTAAAGCGACGAGATGAAATATGTCGGAGGAGCTGGTCACACCAACAACACCCGGAAATGGTGAACATCCCCACAAAATGACCTTTTTGGGTGTTTTAGGGTTAAAAATGCTGCATGTTAACTGAATTAGACACAAAGTCTGTGTGATAATCTTTATTACTAATATTTAAATATGTCGCTGTTGCACGGTCAAAATTGGCAGTTTCACTTTGGCCCTCGGAGGCAAATGTTTTGGTCCCCCCTGCTATAGTCATTGAACCCTGTTATAATAAATGTAAAATTGAAAGTACAAATGTTATATTTTGAGTTAAGTTCCGCAGGAAACGGTCAGAAACACGTCCGCTTGCTTACAGGAAGTTGCTCGTTGTGTGTTTTGTTGTACTCTCATTCGCATAATCACTTATTTATTGTACTTATTGATATAGTCAGTGGCCTGAAGGAGTATTTTCAAGTGTTCAATAACATATCTAACTATTAGTCCCTCAGGGTGCGCGTGCCACGGGTTTGAGACCCCTGCTCTCAATGCATCGTCACACTAGTCGTCAAATAATAAATGGCGTTCCTATACAAATCCCCCCTTTGCCCCACCCTTCGACATCTTACCCTGCCCCCCTCCTCCTCCACGATGGGGGCGGGGCTTCCCAACTATTTGATGTCCTTTTGTGGGTTGTGCAAGAGGTGTACCTAATGGTTTGCTCACACAACCCACTGAGAACCAGCCAGTGTCCTCTACAGTGGACATTTATGTTTTTGGTTCTTACTTTTACCACTTACAGTAAATCCCTGTAAGTGACTCATATGGCTGAACATATGAGTCGCCATAATAGAATCGCAAAAACCAACAAAGATGCCGTTTTTCCATTTACAGTAACACGCTGTAAAAACAACGACCCCGAATGTTACTGTGGAATTTTCCTACTCCCGTAAAAATCACAGCGGCATACCGTTTTTGAAAGTTTTAGTACTTCAGTGTAAAAAACGAGGGTCCATTTTAACGAAAATTTTCCATCAAATTTTTTTTAACCGTAAAATCTACAGAATTTAAAACATTTTTTTTTACAGTTTATGCAGACTCATTCCCAGTCTGTACAATAGATTTTCCTTAAAAAAATGTATTAATTTTTTTTTTTTTTGGTCATAAAAAAAATACAAATGTGTGCTTACGGACTGTATCCCTGCAGACTGTATTGATCTATATTGATATATAATGTAGGAACCAGCAATATTAATAACAGAAAGAAACAACCCTTTTGTGCGAATGAGTGTGAATGAGTAAATGGGGGAGGGAGGTTTTTTGGGTTGGTGCACTAATTGTAAGTGTATCTTGTGTTTTTTAAGTTTATTTAATATAAAAAATAAATAAATAATTTAAAAAAAAAATGTTTAAAAAAAAAAAAATTTATTGTGCGGCCCGGTACCAATCGATCCACGGCCCGGTACCGGTCCGTGGCCCGGTGGTTGGGGACCACTGCCTTACGGCGTGGCGGGGGTATTGTTTTACCACTTACAGTAAATCCCTGTAAAACGGTGGTGATTCTACGCTGCACCTATGAGTTGCCATAATTGAATCGCAAAAACCAACAAAGATGCCGTTTTTTCCAGTTACAGTAACACGCTGTAAAAACAACGACCCCAAATGTTACTGTGAAATTTTCATACTACCATAAAAAATCACAGTGGCATACCGTTTTTCACAGTTTTAGTACTTCAGTGTAAAAAACGAGGGTCCATTTTACAGAACATTTTCCGTCAAATTTTTTTTTTACCGTAAAATCTACATAATTTTTATTTATTTAGTATAATTTTTCTTTTTTTTTAAAGTTTATGCAGGCTCATTCCCAGTCTGTACAAGCAATTTTCCTTCAAAAAAAAGTTTTCGACTGCAATACCACAGATGACCAAAGATATCGCCCTTCTCCCCCATCCATCCATCCATTTTCTACCGCTTGTCCCTTACGGCGTCGAGGGGGTATTGTTTTACCACTTACAGCAAATCCCTGTGAAACGGTGGTAATTCTACGCTGCACATATGAGTCGCCATAATCGAATGGCAAAAAACAACAAAGATGCCGTTTTTCCATTTACAGTAACACGCTGTAAAAACAACGACCCCAAATGTTACTGTGAAATTTTCATACTACCATAAAAAATCACAGTGGCATACCGTTTTTCACAGTTTTAGTACTTCAGTGTAAAAAACGAGGGTCCATTTTACAGAACATTTTCCGTCAAATTTTTTTTTTACCGTAAAATCTACATAATTTTTATTTATTTAGTATAATTTTTCTTTTTTTTTACAGTTTATGCAGGCTCATTCCCAGTCTGTACAAGCAATTTTCCTTCAAAAAAAAGTTTTCGACTGCAATACCACAGATGACCAAAGATATCGCCCTTCTCCCCCATCCATCCATCCATTTTCTACCGCTTGTCCCTTACGGCGTCGAGGGGGTATTGTTTTACCACTTACAGCAAATCCCTGTGAAACGGTGGTAATTCTACGCTGCACCTATGAGTCGCCATAATCGAATCGCAAAAACCAACAAAGATGCGGTTTTTCCATTTACAGTAACACGCTGTAAAATCTGTGATGAGGCGGCGACTTGTCCAGGGTGTACCCCGCCTTCCGCCCGATTGTAGCTGAAATAGGCTCCAGCGCCCCCCCCGCGACCCCGAAGGGAATGAGCGGTAGAAAATGGATGGATGGACGGTGTAAAAACGACGACCCCAAATGTTACTGTGAAATTACTCCCGTAAAAACCACAGTGGCATACCGTTTTTCAAAGTTTTAGTACTTCACTGTAAAAAACGAGGGTCCATTTTAAGAAATTTCTTCGTCAATTTTTTTTTTTTTACCGTAAAATCTACATAATTTGTATTTATTTATTATAATTTTTTATTTAATTTTTTTTACAGTTTATGCAGGCTCATTCCCAGTCTGTACAAGCAATTCTCCTTCAAAAAAAAAGTTTTCGACTGCAATACCACAGATGACCAAAGATATCGCCCTTCTCCCCCATCCATCCATCCATTTACTACCGCTTGTCCCTTACGGCGTCGAGGGGGTATTGGTTTACCACTTACAGCAAATCCCTGTGAAACGGTGGTAATTCTACGCTGCACCTATGAGTCGCCATAATCGAATCGCAAAAACCAACAAAGATGCGGTTTTTCCATTTACAGTAACACGCTGTAAAATCTGTGATGAGGCGGCGACTTGTCCAGGGTGTACCCCGCCTTCCGCCCGATTGTAGCTGAAATAGGCTCCGGCGCCCCCCGCGACCCCGAAGGGAATGAGCGGTAGAAAATGGATGGATGGATGGATGGACGGTGTAAAAACGACGACCCCAAATGTTACTGTGAAATTTTCCTACTCCCGTAAAAACCACAGTGGCATACAGTTTTTCAAAGTTTTAGTACTTCACTGTAAAAAAACGAGGGTCCATTTTAAGAATTTTTTTTTTATTTTTTACCGTAAAATCTACATAATTTTTATTTATTTATTATAATTTTTTATTTTATTTTTTTTACAGTTTATGCAGGCTCATTCCCAGTCTGTACAAGCAATTTTCCTTAAAAAAAAAAAGGTTTTCGACTGCAATACCACAGATGACCAAAGATAGCGCCCTTCTCCCCCATCCATCCATCCATTTTCTACCGCTTGTCCCTTACGGCGTCGAGGGGGTATTGTTTTACCACTTACAGCAAATCCCTGTGAAACGGTGGTAATTCTACGCTGCACCTATGAGTCGCCATAATCGAATCGCAAAAACCAACAAAGATGCAGTTTTTCCATTTACAGTAACACGCTGTAAAATCTGTGATGAGGTGGCGACTTGTCCAGGGTGTACCCCGCCTTCCGCCTGATTGTAGCTGAAATAGGCTCCAGCACCCCCCGCGACCCCGAAGGGAATGAGCGGTAGAAAATGGATGGATGGATGGATGGACGGTGTAAAAGCGACGACCCCAAATGTTACTGTGAAATTTTCCTACTCCCGTAAAAACCACAGTGGCATACCGTTTTTCAAAGTTTTAGTACTTCACTGTAAAAAACGAGGGTCCATTTTAAGAAATTTTTTCGTCAATTTTTTTTTTTTTTTACCGTAAAATCTACATAATTTGTATTTATTTATTATAATTTTTTATTTTATTTTTTTTACAGTTTATGCAGGCTCATTCCCAGTCTGTAGAAGCAATTTTCCTTAAAAAAAAAAAGGTTTTCGACTGCAATACCACGGATGACCAAAGATAGCGCCCTTCTCCCCCATCCATCCATCCATTTACTACCGCTTGTCCCTTACGGCGTCGAGGGGGTATTGTTTTACCACTTACAGCAAATCCCTGTGAAACGGTGGTAATTCTACGCTGCACCTATGAGTCGCCATAATCGAATCGCAAAAACCAACAAAGATGCCGTTTTTCCATTTACAGTAACACGCTGTAAAATCTGTGATGAGGCAGCGACTTGTCCAGGGTGTACCCCGCCTTCCGCCCGATTGTAGCTGAAATAGGCTCCAGCGCCCCCTGTGACCCTGAAGGGAATGAGCGGTAGAAAATGGATGGATGGATGGATGGACGGTGTAAAAACGACGACCCCAAATGTTACTGTGAAACGTTCCTACTCCCGTAAAAACCACAGTGGCATACCGTTTTTCAAAGTTTTAGTACTTCACTGTAAAAAAACGAGGGTCCATTTTAAGAAATGTTTTCGTCAATTTTTTTTTTTTTACCGTAAAATCTACATAATTTGTATTTATTTATTATAATTTTTTATTTTATTTTTTTTACAGTTTATGCAGGCTCATTCCCAGTCTGTACAAGCAATTTTCCTTCAAAAAAAGTTTTTGACTGCAATACCACAGATGACCAAAGATATCGCCCTTCTCCCCCATCCATCCATCCATTTTCTACCGCTTGTCCCTTACGGCGTCGAGGGGGTATTGTTTTACCACTTACAGCAAATCCCTGTGAAACGGTGGTAATTCTACGCTGCACCTATGAGTCGCCATAATCGAATCGCAAGAAACCAACAAAGATGCGGTTTTTCCATTTACAGTAACACGCTGTAAAATCTGTGATGAGGTGGCGACTTGTCCAGGGTGTACCCCGCCTTCCGCCTGATTGTAGCTGAAATAGGCTCCAGCGCCCCCCGCGACCCCGAAGGGAATGAGCGGTAGAAAATGGATGGATGGACTGTGTAAAAACGACGACCCCAAATGTTACTGTGAAATTTTCCTACTCCCGTAAAAACCACAGTGGCATACCGTTTTTCAAAGTTTTAGTACTTCACTGTAAAAAACGAGGGTCCATTTTAAGAAATTTTTTCGTCAATTTTTTTTTTTTTTACCGTAAAATCTACATAATTTGTATTTATTTATTATAATTTTTTTTTTTTTTTTTTTACAGTTTATGCAGGCTCATTCCCAGTCTGTACAAGCAATTTTCCTTCAAAAAAAAGTTTTCGACTGCAATACCACAGATGACCAAAGATATCGCCCTTCTCCCCCATCCATCCATCCATTTTCTACCGCTTGTCCCTTACGGCGTCGAGGGGGTATTGTTTTAACACTTACAGCAAATCCCTGTGAAACGGTGGTAATTCTACGCTGCACCTATGAGTCGCCATAATCGAATCGCAAAAACCAACAAAGATGCAGTTTTTCCATTTACAGTAACACGCTGTAAAATCTGTGATGAGGCGGCGACTTGTCCAGGGTGTACCCCGCCTTCCGCCCGATTGTAGCTGAAATAGGCTCCAGCGCCCCCCCCCCGCGACCCCGAAGGGAATGAGCGGTAGAAAATGGATGGATGGACTGTGTAAAAACGACGACCCCAAATGTTACTGTGAAATTTTCCTACTCCCGTAAAAACCACAGTGGCATACCGTTTTTCAAAGTTTTAGTACTTCACTGTAAAAAAACGAGGGTCCATTTTAAGACATTTTTTCGTCAATTTTTTTTTTTTTTACCGTAAAATCTACATAATTTGTATTTATTTATTATAATTTTTTATTTTATTTTTTTTTACAGTTTATGCAGGCTCATTCCCAGTCTGTACAAGCAATTTTCCTTCAAAAAAAAGTTTTCGACTGCAATACCACAGATTACCAAAGATAGCGCCCTTCTCCCCATCCATCCATCCATTTTCTACCGCTCTTTCCCTTCGGGTCGCGGGGGGGCGCCGGATCCAATTTCAGCACAATCTGTCGAAGGCGGGTATTCACCGCTGACTAGGGTCGCCAATCAATCGCAAACACAAGATGGTTTTACAGCGTGTACTGTAATCCATTTACAGTAACACGCTGTAAAATCTGTGATGAGGTGGCGACTTGTCCAGGGTGTACCCCGCCTTCCGCCCGATTGTAGCTGAAATAGGCTCCGGCGCCCCCCCGCGACCCCGAAGGGAATGAGCGGTAGAAAATGGATGGATGGATGGATGGACGGTGTAAAAGCGACGACCCCAAATGTTACTGTGAAATTTTCCTACTCCCGTAAAAACCACAGTGGCATACCGTTTTTCAAAGTTTTAGTACTTCACTGTAAAAAAACGAGGGTCCATTTTAAGAAATTTTTTCGTCAATTTTTTTTTTTTTACCGTAAAATCTACATAATTTGTATTTATTTATTATAATTTTTTATTTTATTTTTTTTTACAGTTTATGCAGGCTCATTCCCAGTCTGTACAAGCAATTTTCCTTAAAAAAAAAAAGGTTTTCGACTGCAATACCACGGATGACCAAAGATAGCGCCCTTCTCCCCCATCCATCCATCCATTTCCTACCGCTTGTCCCTTACGGCGTCGAGGGGGTATTGTTTTACCACTTACAGCAAATCCCTGTGAAACGGTGGTAATTCTACGCTGCACCTATGAGTCGCCATAATCGAATCGCAAAAACCAACAAAGATGCAGTTTTTCCATTTACAGTAACACGCTGTAAAATCTGTGATGAGGTGGCGACTTGTCCAGGGTGTAGCTGAAATAGGCTCCAGCGCCCCCCGCAACCCCGAAGGGAATGAGCGGTAGAAAATGGATGGATGGATGGATGGACGGTGTAAAAACGACGACCCCAAATGTTACTGTGAAATTTTCCTACTCCCGTAAAAACCACAGTGGCATACCGTTTTTCAAAGTTTTAGTACTTCACTGTAAAAATCGAGGGTCCATTTTAAGAAATTTTTTCGTCAATTTTTTTTTTTTTACCGTAAAATCTACATAATTTGTATTTATTTATTATAATTTTTTTTTTTTTTTTTTTTTACAGTTTATGCAGGCTCATTCCCAGTCTGTACAAGCAATTATCCTTCAAAAAAAAGTTTTCGACTGCAATACCACAGATGACCAAAGATATCGCCCTTCTCCCCCATCCATCCATCCATTTTCTACCGCTTGTCCCTTACGGCGTCGAGGGGGTATTGTTTTACCACTTACAGCAAATCCCTGTGAAACGGTGGTAATTCTACGCCGCACCTATGAGTCGCCATAATCGAATCGCAAAAACCAACAAAGATGCCGTTTTTCCATTTACAGTAACACGCTGTAAAATCTGTGATGAGGTGGCGACTTGTCCAGGGTGTACCCCGCCTTCCGCCCGATTGTAGCTGAAATAGGCTCCAGCGCCCCCCCGCGACCCCGAAGGGAATGAGCGGTAGAAAATGGATGGATGGATGGATGGACGGTGTAAAAACGACGACCCCAAATGTTACTGTGAAATTTTCCTACTCCCGTAAAAACCACAGTGGCATACCGTTTTTCAAAGTTTTAGTACTTCACTGTAAAAAACGAGGGTCCATTTTAAGAAATTTTTTCGTCAATTTTTTTTTTTTTACCGTAAAATCTACATAATTTGTATTTATTTATTATAATTTTTTTTTTTTTTTTTTTTTTACAGTTTATGCAGGCTCATTCCCAGTCTGTACAAGCAATTTTCCTTAAAAAAAAAAAAAAGGTTTTCCACTGCAATACCACAGATGACCAAAGACAGCGCCCTTCTCCCCCACGTCTGCGTAAATGTCGCCCTCCGGTCTGCTCCCACTCCCACGCACGCTCCCACAATCCATTAGTGCCCTCGCAGCAGATTCATTTGACGAGCACTTTTTTTCCAACCAGACCATCACGCCGCGGGCTGAAGTGCGCATGGGCGGTACGTTACGTCCCATCAACGCGCGATAAGGGCGCGCAATAGAAGTCAGAGTTGACCCGGAGAGGAGTTGAGGACATTAAAAAGACATTTCTGTCATTCCGGGAGATAAATGTGAGCGTCTTGGTCAACATTTCCCCCCCGCCGAGACAATATTTGCAGAGTAAAGTAAACCCTCAAGCCTGATAGGACAAATCATGACGTAATGCAACAACAACAAAAAAAAAGGGTCACCTGAGGTCAACGTGCGCGGCTGTCCTCCTCAAGTGCGTCCCGGGAAGCGTCCGCGTCCTGCTCGCTCGGCCACCGCGCGTTATTTGACGGACGAGCGGCAACTCCAGCGGCAATCTGTCAGCAGATAGCGCCTGAGTGGCTGACCCGGTGTCACGTGACCACACCCGTTCATTGATGCCGGTCACCCCCCCTTGCCCCCCCTTGCCCCCCCGCCCCCTCCCCATAGGTAAATGTCGTCACGCAGGGCAGCCGAGGCAGAGATCAGAGGTGCTCCACGATGCCACGATGAGCACCTTCGTGGATTATTCCGTCATGAGCGGCGAGGGCGGCTCGTGTTCCGTGAGAGCCTTCCACCCGGATCACGGGATCGCCGCGTTCCAGTCGTGCGCCGTGACGGCGGGCAACTGCGGCGCCGATGAGCGCTTCATGGCGAGCCGGGCTCCGCCGGACGACGCCCCGCCGCGCGGCTCCTGCCACGCCGGGCTGGCGTACGGCGCGCACGCGGCCTGCGGCTCCGGCTACGGCGCGCCGACTTTCTACAACCATTACGCGCTGAACCAGGAAGTGGACGCCGCCGCCGCCGCGGGGTTCGCCCAGTGCGGCCCGCTGGTGTACCCGGGTCACCTGGCGCAGGGTCAGCTGCAGTACGCCCACCCGGCCTACGGGGGCGGCCACGAGCCTTTCCCCGGGTGCTCGAACCCTCTGTCCCCGCTCCACGCCGCTCACCTGGAGGGGTGCTGCTCCCCGCTGTCGGAGGGAGCCTCCACATGTGCGCAGACCTTCGACTGGATGAAAGTCAAGAGGAACCCCCCCAAGGCAGGTGGGTGGTGCGTTCAAGTGCCCCAGGTGCATTATACATGCACGCATGTCCACTTCAATGGACGCTATATTTCTCAGGTGGACAATATTAATGACGATGATATATCGAATACTGCGGGTTTTTGCTGGCGTCGTGATGCATTCAGGGCCCGCCGAAAGAAAGAAATGATCAACAAATGTCCACTGTAGTGGACGCTGGCTCTCACGAGGACACATTTTAACGTTCAGTCCTTACAAGAAAAGTGTTACTAATATTTGATAGTGCAGTTTTGAGTCATATTAACAATTTGACCTCTTCCATTCAAAACTGCGTTGAAAAAATGCTCATTTTTAGTTATTGAGGGAGTTCTGGTATTGATATTGTTATTCATTCTTTTTTACGACACGCGCGCAGTGACAGTGCAGAGTTACAGTGTGTTCGTCACATATTTGACAATTTCACACGCCGACATATCCGAAAAAGGAGTAGGGCGAAGCAGAGCTTACTCACTCTCCGCGTTATAGTCATTTTTATTACATATGGACAGGTTGATTGGCAACACTGAAATTGTCCCAAGTGTGTGAATGTGAGTGTGAATGTTGTCTGTCTATCTGTGTTGGCCCTGTGATGAGGTGGCGACTTGTCCAGGGTGTACCCCGCCTTCCTCCCGAATGCAGCTGAGATAGGCTCCAGCGACCCCAAAAGGGACAAGCGGTAGAAAATGGATGGATAATGACAATAATATATCAAAAACGCTCAATACTGCGTGGTTTTTGCTGGCGTTGTGATGCATTCAGGGTCCGCCGAAAGAAAGAAATGATCAACAAATGTCCACTGTAGTGGACGCTGGCTCTCACGAGGACACATTTTAACGGTTCAGTCCTTACAAGAAAAGTGTTACTAATGTTTGATAGTGCAGTTTTGAGTCATATTAACAATTTGACCTCTTCCATTCAAAACTGCATTGAAAAAATGCTCATTTTTAGCTATTGAGGGAGTTCTGGTATTGATATTGTTATTCATCCTTTTTTACGACACGCGCGCAGTGACAGTGCAGAGTTACAGTGTTTTCGTCACATATTTGACAATTCCACACGCCGACATATCCGAAAAAGGAGTAGGGCGAAGCAGAGCTTACTCACTCTCCGCGTCATAGTCATTTTTATTACATATGGACAGGTTGATTGGCAACACTGAAATTGTCCCTAGTGTGTGAATGTGAGTGTGAATGTTGTCTGTCTATCTGTGTTGGCCCTGCGATGAGGTGGCGACTTGTCCAGGGTGTACCCCGCCTTCCTCTCGAATGCAGCTGAGATAGGCTCCAGCGACCCCAAAAGGGACAAGCGGTAGAAAATGGATGGATAATGACAATAATATATGAAAAACGCTCAACACTGCGTGGTTTTTGCTGGCGTTGTGATGCATTCAGGGCCAGCCGAAAGAAAGAAATGATCAACAAATGTCCACAGTAGTGGACGCTGGCTCTCACAAGGACACATTTTAACGGTTCAGTCCTTACAAGAAAAGTGTTACTAATGTTTGATAGTGCAGTTTTGAGTCATATTAACAATTTGACCTCTTCCATTCAAAACTGCATTGAAAAAATGCTAATTTTTAGCTATTGAGTGAGTTTTGGTCTTGATCTTGTTATTCATCCTTTTTTACGACACGCGCGCAGCGTTACTAAAAGTGTTACTAATGTTTGATAGTGCAGTTATTTTAAAGGATTAAAGGTTTTAAGTGCTGTATGTGCATTTTTCTATCATTGTTTAGTGATAACATTTAACAGCATTATTCCACAGTGAAATACTGCAATACAAATGTATTGTAACCTTACGACAAAAGACAGTTCAGGGTGACAAGGTCTACAGTGACCAAGGTCTAAGTTGTCCTCCTGCACCTTCAGGGCGGTCAGGCGAGTTGGGCTACGGAGCCCCGCCCAACGCGGTCCGGACCAACTTCAGCACCAAGCAGCTGACGGAGCTGGAGAAGGAGTTCCACTTCAACAAGTACCTGACGCGGGCGCGGCGCGTGGAGATCGCCGCCACGCTGCAGCTGAACGAGACTCAGGTGAAGATCTGGTTCCAGAACCGGCGGATGAAGCAGAAGAAGCGGGAGAAGGAGGGACTCCTGACGGCCAAGGCCGCGCCCTCTGACCCCGGGGAGAGCCTCCGGGAGAAAATGGACGACGCGGCGTCGGAGAAGTCGGTTTCTGCGCCTTGTACGCCTTCTCCCACTTCCTCCACCGTGTCCTCCACCGGCGCCGACGGGTACTGATCCGACTGGGAGCGAACTCTTGCACTATTTGGACTATTTCCACTCACTGGTTATCGATGTCTTTTATATTGTGGAGGGCAGGGGTGTCCAAAGCGTGGACCGGGGGGCCATTTCCCAGCTTTCAAAGTAAAAGTAACAGCAGTACCCTTTTTCAATTTAAAAACTGACTGTAGATTTTATGGTAAAAACTGGCGGGAAATTTATTGTAAAAAAACACACATTAGTACTATTTTCCCAATTACAGTAATGCACTGTAAAAACAACGATTGTAGATATTAAGGTAAAAAACTTTCAGCCAGAATTTTACTGTAAAAATGACAGTTAAATTTTTTTCATTCACAGTAATGCACTGCAAAAAAGGACGACCCTTTGACCTTAAAAAATGGACGCTGAGTCGCCAGAATTTGACCATAAAAATAACAGTGGTACTGTTTTGGGATTTACTGTAAAGCACTGTAAAACACCAAATGGATATTTTACGGTAAAAAAAACCCGGACATTTACTGTACAAAAAAATAATGATAACATCAATTTCAAGGTGTAAAAGTGGAGGCCAGAATTTGGTGGTAAAAAATACCAGTGGCACTGTTTTTTTCAATTTACAGCAATGCACTGTAAACACAGCACCCGTAAAAATGGCGGCCATCATTTGATCTTTAAAATAACAATGAAGGTGTTTACAATCACAGAAATGCACCGCAAAAACGACGACCGTAAATTTTTACGATTAAAAACAAAATGGACAGAATTTGACCATACAAATAACAGTGGTACTGTTTTTGGATTTACTGTAAAGCACTGTAAAAAACCAAATTGATATTTTACGGTTAAAAAAAAAGGGACATTTACAGTACAAAAAAAATAATGATACCATCAATTTCAAGGTGTAAAAGTGGAGGCCAGAATTTGGTCGTAAAAAATACCAGTGGCACTGTTTTTCCAATTTACAGCAATGCACTGTAAACACAGCACCCGTTTGTTTTAGGGTGTAAAAATGTCGGCCATCATTTTGATTGTCTTTTAACCAGGGGTCCCCAAACTTTTTGACTCGTGGGCCGCATTGGGTTAAAAAAAATTGGCCGGGGGCCGGGCTGTGTATATATATATATATATATATATATATATATATATATATATATATATATATATATATATATATATATATATATATATATATATATATATATATATATATACATTGTCTTTTTAATCCGTTTTGACATTTAACATTGTCACGTTATGGATGGGAAAATTAATTTTTAGACAATATGATTTGCCTGAGCGGCTAGGAGACACCGAGAGTAACAAGCGGTAGAAAATGGATTAGAAAGGAAAGATTAAAAAAATAAAAAAAATAAATAAATAAACAACTTTTTTTTTCAACTTGGGACTTCCCGTGGGCCGGATTTTGGATGCAGGGGGGCCAGATCCGGCCCGCGGGCCGTAGTTTGGGGACCCCTGCTTTTAACAATGAAGGTGTTTACATTACAATGCACTGCAAAAACGACAACCATAGAATTTTACCATTAAAAACAAAATGGCCAGAATTTGACCATAAAAATAACATTTATATAAAATAACATATTTTTTAAATTTACAGTTACACTACAAAAACCACGAGCATAGTTTTTACAGCAAAAAAAAAAAAAAAAAAGCAGCTCAGTCGCCAGAATTTTTCCGTAAGAATAACAGCGCTACTGTTTTCTAATTTAATTCTGTTTATAGAAAAAAATTAACTGGGAATTTTACAGTAAAAATCTGGAGACTAAAACTTTGTTTTTTCACCATGACTGTGAATTTTTAAGTTTAACCAATGCTATTTTTTCCGTAAAATTCCGAAAACTATGCCAGGATTTTTTTTTTTTTTACCGTAAAATCTATGGTAGTTGTTTTTACAGTGCATAATTGGTATTGTGATTATTTTTACTGTAAAATTCTGACAGTTTTTTAAAAATTTTTTCCTGCTAAAGTCTATGGCCGTTGCTTTGACAGAGCATTACTGTCATTTGGAAAATGATGATAGTCTTATTCTGTCGTCATGGACCAGTTTGGCCGGTTTACTGCACACAAATGTATGAACATGGCCGCCGCATCCCTCATATCACGTGGTTTGGACACCCCGCAGGTGTGTTGTGTCACATGACCTGATCAGTGCGCCCTCCAATTCCCGCAATCAAAGGTGAATTGTCCGCACATTGTCTTGTATCAGAGCTGCATGATGCGTTCACGGGTTCCTGGCCGCGGCGGGACGCTGAGTTTTATCAGTCAGACCTGTCACGTGTTGCCGGCTTGTCAGCGCCGATTATTAAAAAGTGAAATCATCTCCAAAGGACTTTGGGATTTGTGTTATTAAAAAAATAAATTTAAAAAATGGCGACTTTTTTGAGCAAAAATCAACATTATTGACCCCAACACGGCGGTGAGGATGTCGACAAGGAGGGCCAGTGCGGAGTTGCAGAGGTGCGTCACGTGATTAATGTCATGACGTCATTGGACTTTGTCCTCTCGTTTTGAAGTGGAGGCCGACTCCCATCAAAGACAGACGATGGATGATCGCGCGTCACCTGGGATCCACCTGCAGGGCCGTGGAGGCGCATGCGCACACCTGCTGAGGCGGCACAGAAGACTGTAAGTTGTGCAAAGTCTTCTTTAACCTGAAGGAAACTCACTCTTTTGTACGTGGAATGTTGTTTGAAATATTTAAAAGTTGTATTATTGTTATTATTAATGCCCAAAACAAGCTTGCAATAATCAAACATATTTTAATTTATTGAAAAAAATGCACTGACAATATTTTAATGAATTTTAAAAAAATCATTTTCCAATATTCTAAAATAGGGGTGTCCAAACTTTTTCCACTGAGGGCCGCATTCTGAAAAATCAAAGCAAGCGGGGGCCATTTTGATATATTTTTAATTTTAAAAACCAATACAATATATGTATAAAAATATATACATTTAGGCCTCCACTCGGGGACCCCAAAGGGTTTTGGTCAAAAAAATATTAAAAATGTGTCATTATTCAGTATTATTATTTTTTATTATCATTCAAGTTTTAAATCTCTAGATCAACATTAGGTCTATCTGTCAATATAACGGGTTTAAAGATTTAAGTTGTATGCTCTTGTTGTCAAAGAAAACCCTGTTTTTTTATGGAAAAAAATACAAAATATGCAATATTTTCACACAATAAAATTTTTAAGTGGAATATTTTAGATTATATAATAATTGGAGCCTTAAAAAGGTCAAAAACTCATAACAACATTGATTTTAATTCATTATTATTTTTTTGAGCAAAGACACTTAAAAACAAATCACACTAAAATAATTGGGGATCCAAATAATTATAGTGTTAAAAAATAAATTATATATATTTTTTGACTGTTTACTTTTAACACAATAATCTCGAGATCAACTTCAGATCTATCCGTCAATCATACGTTTTATTGTTGTTTATGTTTTTCGTTTGTTCGTTTTAGGCCCTTCTTTATAAAAAAAAAAACAGCTGCAGTTTTTTATATGGCAAACACAAAATATGCAACATTTTCCCCAAAAATATCTCAGATGTGACGTAATTGGAGCCTTGAATAGGTCAATAATTCATAATGACATTGATTTTGATTCATTATTATTTTTTAAAGAAAGAAACAGCCTGCATGGCAGCTTTGTGTTATTAGAGTAAACATTGCGACATTTTCTCGTTACATTTCACCTGTTTGCTCTTTTATACCACTTATCATGTTTTTAATTTTTTTCATTCGTATTTTTAAAATGTGCCGTGGGGCCGTTAAAAAATGACCTGCGGGCCACAAATGGCCCCCGGGCCGCACTTTGGACACCTAAAAACAACATTATTCAACGAAATAACGTAAAAATACTATATTAAATACACTGTATTTTACTAAAATTACATTAAATGTTTTTATTGTCATTTGATATTTTTTATTTTCAATTTAAAATATATCTTAAAACACTATTATATTTGTTTTGCACACGCTGCTTTTGTTCGTTACGCCCCGCACGCAACTCGTTTCAATCCGTTTTATTTGACACTTAAAAAGGATCCCGATCCGTTTAAAAATGGCTTTAGAAAAAAAATAAAATAACGAGACGATGGTGAAAAGTATCAATGCGTGTCGAATATTAGTGCTTGCAAATAAATAAACATGTGGAGTGTTGAGTTTAGGCCCCACTGAGGGTCCTTCAGGGTCCCCTTCCGAAAGAAAGCCTCGGGTCAAGCAGCGGTCACACTTTGAGTTTGTTGTCATAGCACACACACACACACACACACACACACACACACACACACACACACACACACACACACACACACACACACACACACACACACACACACACACACACACACACACACACACACACACACACACACACACACACACACAAACAAGGTGGAGACCACACTGGTCAAACAAGCAAGACTCCACCTCCAAGGACCTGTTTGACCAACACAATGAACATTACAAGGAAAAACACCAAACTTTTTTTTTTTTTTTAAAGTAAGAAATATATTTGTGGGACCCCCCAGAACCGGTGGTTCCGATTCAGATGCCCTAGTAAAGGAACTATGAACTCACCGATTAAATCAAGGAGATTTTGGTTTATGAACATTCTTGATGTGTAACTTGAATAAGGAGCAAACTTTGGGCAACAAATAAAATAACGGAATTGTCTGAATTAGCGGCCCCCAAAAAACGATTTTATTATTTAAAACGTTGGCTCAAAATGTTTTAAAAAAAAAAACCCAGAGGAAAACTAGAAAAAATAAATAAAAACGAATACTGTATTTTTAAGGTATTTAATTAGATAATGGTAATAATAATAATAATACCATTTTATTTATTTGTTAACTTTATTTGTTTTTGCAATACCACTCATCTAAGTATTATATTAGGGTAGACTTTAACTTGAAAATGTCCCATTTAGTGTCACGCCAGACTCTCAGTTTGGGATTATTTTGTAATCAAGTAATCTCTCGATAAATGTGCACAATCGATGGGAAAATCTGATAAAATACACTTTACAGCAGGGGTGTCAAACTCGTTTTAACTGAGGGCCACATCGCAGTTATGTTTGGGCCCCGGAGGGCCTTTTCTAACAGTGAATACTATTATTACACAATTTTTTAATGCATTTTATTAGTAGATTTTTTTAAAAACTAAAATGTAAAAAAAATATGGTTAGTTGCAATAATTTGACCTCAAAATGTTGTGTATATTATTGTAAAGTGCTGCATTTTTCTATGGTAAAAAAAAAAAAGGCAGCTCAGTTGCCAGAATTTTACTGTAAAATTGACATTTGTTTTTTTACTGTAAATAAAAAATGCAGTTTTACAGTAAAATTACAACAGTTTATTACAGTAAAAAAAAAAAGTACAGTTTTTTTCATTTAGAGAAAAATGCTGTAAAAACCACAGTAAATTTTTTAAATTTTACCATGAAATCTATTGCTACTTTTACATTGCACAATTTGATGGATACATTGCTTTGAAATCCTTATTATTAGTATTTATTTCTATT
>NC_084750.1:51850279-51905279 GCF_033978785.1 Entelurus aequoreus
TAGTACACATTTGATCTGGGTCTATTTTATTTTGTCCCAGTTACTGTTTTTAGGCACCTTCTGAAAAAAAATCCAGTCAATAATCCTCTCTACGACGGCACTCTGGTGCCTTTCGGAATCTGCCGCAAAAATGTGAGTCTTTCCCAAGTTATTTTGAGCTGAACTTGTGGGACAAATGATGAACAATTGAGGACCTAAGATGGAACCTTGAGGAACACCACTAGTATAACTAAATAGGTTGAATACTACTGACTAAACAAGTAACAGCAACACCTTGGTCACATAAATAACATTATTAAAAAGAACTGCCAAAAAGGAGAGGACTTAAAGGGGAGCATTGAGGAACACCAAAGGTATAACTAAAGTAGTTGAACACATGACTACTGACTGCATGTGAAGTAAACAAGCTACAGCCACACTTTAGTCACAACAATCACATTACGAAAACAATTTATTGGAGAGGACTTAAAGGGGAGCCTTGAAGAACTCCTCAGTTCTGTAAACCACAAGTTTGGACGAACACTTTTGTATGTTGGCTAGTGAGATTCAAATGTTAATGTAAGGATTTGACAAAGTTTTGACGTGCTCCAAGTTCTTCTTCGCACTCTTGTGTTTTAAGGGATTTGCTGCAACAATGTTGGTTTCTTGCAAGTTATTTTTTAATTGAACTCGTAGGACAAATGATGAAAAAGAGAGGATCTAAGATTGAACCTTGAGGAACACCACTAGTATAACTAAAGTACCGTAATTTCCGGACTATAAGCCGCTACTTTTTCCCCTCGTTCTGGTCCCTGCGGCTTATACAACGGTGCGGCTTATTTACGGCCTGTTCTTCTCCGACATCGACGAAGAGGATTTCGGTGGTTTTAGTACGCAGGAGGAAGACGATGACACAATGATTAAAGACTGACTTTTCATATACCGGTAGGCTGGTTATTTTGATAACGTACAGGCGAGCACTTTGTATTACTTTGCACCGTTGTATTATTTGTACTCTGCACGAATGCTGTTCGCCATGTCAAAGATGTGAAAGTTTGATTGAATGATTGAAAGATTTATTGTTAATTAATGGGACGCTTTGCGTTCCCAAACAGTCATCTCTGTCCCGACAATCCCCTCCGTGGTAGCAGGAACCCCTATATACTACGGAAATTACACATCAAAACCCTGGGGCTTATAGTCGGGTGCGGCTTATATATGGAGCAATCTGTATTTTCCCCTAAATTTAGCTGGTGCGGCTTATAGTCAGGTGCGGCTTATAGTCCGGAAATTACGGTAGTTGAACAGATGACTACTGACTGCATGTGAAGTAAACAAACTACAGTAACACCTTAGTCCCATAAATCACATTACGGGTGAAAAAAAGGAGAGGACTTAAAGGGGAGCCTTGAGGAACGCCTCAGTTATGTAAATCACAAGTTTGGAACCCAGTGTTCTATGTTTGCTAGCAAGGTTCAAATGTCGATGCAGGGATGTGACAATGTGTTGACGTGGTCCAACAGGAGCATTCTAGTTTTTTTTAGGAATTTGCTGCTAAAAAGTTTTAATTTATCTGGACTCGTGAGACAAATGTTGAAAAAGAGAGGACTTAAGATGGAACACTACAAGTATAACTAAAGCAGTTGATAACATGACTACTGACTGCATGTGAAGTAAACAAGCTACAGCCACACTTTAGTCACAACAATCACATTACGAAAACAATTTATTGGAGAGGACTTAAAGGGGAGCCTTGAAGAACTCCTCAGTTCTGTAAACCACAAGTTTGGACGATCACTTTTCTATGTTTGCTCGCGAGGTTCAAATGTTAATGTAAGAATTTGACAATGTTTTGACGTGCTCCAAGTTCTTCTACGCAACAGGAGCACTCTTGTGTTTTAAGGGATTTGCTGCAAAAATGTTGCTTTCTTGCAAGTTATTTTTTAACTGAACTTGTAGGACAAATGATGAAAAAGAGAGGATCTAAGATTGAACCTTGAGGAACACCACAAGTATAACTAAAGTAGTTGAACAGATGACTACTGACTGCATGTGAATTAAACAAACTAGAGTAACACCTTAGTCCCATAAATCACATTACGGGTGACAAAAAGGAGAGGACTTAAAGGGGAGCCTTGAGGAACGCCTCAGTTATGTAAATCACAAGTTTGGAACCCAGTGTTCTATGTTTGCTAGTGAGGTTCAAATGTCAATGCAGGGATCTGACAGTGTTGACGTGGTCCAATAGGAGCATTGTCGTTTTTTTTTAGGAATTTGCTGCAAAAATGTGAATCTCTTGCAAGTTTTAATTTACCTGAACTCGTGAGACAAATGTTGAAAAAGAGAGGACTTAAGATGGAACCTTGAGGAACACCACAAGTATAACTAAAGTAGTTGAACAGATGACTGCTGACTGCATGTGAAGTAAACAAGCTACAGCCACACTTTAGTCACATCAATCACATTACGAAAACAATTTATTGGAGAGGACTTAAAGGGGAGCCTTGAAGGACTCCTCAGTTCTGTAAACCACAAGTTTGGACGATCACTTTTCTATGTTTTCTCGCGAGGTTCAAATGTTAATGTAAGGATTTGACAATGTTTTGACGTGCTCCAAGTTCTTCTACGCAACAGGAGCACGGAGGAACACCTCAGTTATGTATATGACAAGTTTAGAACCCAATAGTCTTTGTTTGCTAGGGGGGTTGATATGTCAATGCAGGGATCTGACAATGTGTTGACATGGTCCAACAGGAGCACTCTGGTCTTTTTCGGAATTTGCTGCAAAAAAATTGTGAGTCTCTTTCAAGTTTTAATTTAACTGAACTCGTAGGACAAATTATGACCAAGAGAGGACCTAAGATGGAACCTTGAGGAACACCACTAGTATAACTAAAGTAGTTGAACACATGACTACCAACTCAATGTGAAGTAAAGAAGTTACAGCAACACCTTAGTCACATAAATCACACTAGGAAAAAGAACTGCCAAAAAGGAGAGGACTTAAAGGGGAGCCTTGAGGAACGCCTCAGTTATGTAAATGACAAGTTTGGAACCCAGTGTTCTATGTTTGCTAGCAAGATTCAAATGCCAATGCAAGAATCTGACCATGTGTTGACGTGGTCCAACAGGAGCACTGTAGTCTTTTTCTGAATTTTCTGCAAAAAAGTTAGTCTCTTGCAAGTTTTAATTTAGCTGAACTCGTAGGACAAATGATGAAAGAGAAAGGACCTAAGACGGAACCTTGAGGAACACCACTAGTATAACTAAATAGGTTAACCACATGACTACTGACTGCATGTGAAGTAAACAAGCTACAGCAACAATTAGTCCCATAAATCACATTACTAAAACAATTATAGGAGAGGACTTAAAGGGGAGCCTTGAGGAACTCCTCAGTTCTGTAAACCACACCTTTGGAGCCCAGTGTTCTATGTTTGTTAGCGAGGTTCGAATGTTCATGCAAGGATCCAACAATTTGTTGACATGGTCCACAGGAAAACTCTGGTTTTGCTGCAAAAATGTTGGTCCCCCAAGTTTTGCCCGGGTTTGGCTCCTGTTCCGCCAGTTGAAGAGCCGTGCTAGCTCCTTGCCATGAAACCTTGCTGACATGAGAACCTCCTTTTTAGATGAAAAAGTCCAAAAGCGTGCAGATTTTCAGGCCAATGAAAGTTTGTTCCCGGTCTTTCAGTCACGTCCGGGCGGCCAAGAGAGCGACGCCCGTCACTCATCAGGGTCGTCGAGGTATCGGCACATGTTGACCACTCCCACCGCCGTGATTGGCAGACAAAATGAATTCCTCCATCGACAGGCGAGTGCCGATAAAAGGATTGACAGCATGATGGAGGAGGACGGCCAGCGGCGATGACATCATCGGACTGCGCCGGCGTGAAGACGTTGGCCTCGCCCGGCTGTGCTTCTTCCCCCCCCCCAAAAGGGCGATCCTGCCCGGGCAAACGCGGCCTCACAAAGACGTGCGCACACGAGGGGCCGCCTTATTATTGAGGCCCCGAGGACGGCTATGTGGTCTCCAAGAGCGCCATCCATCACGCGTGTCCTCGGCCTCGGCTTGACCCCAGCATGGCAGCCAATGAGGCGCCCTCACCCCCCCGGTCCCCCCACTTATCTGGCCACACATGCACGTAGAGAAGAGATCGGGTGACACGTCTGGATGCTCTTTGTGTCATTTCTTTGTTTTGAACATGACGAATGTGAGCGGCGACACCTGACTAACAGGCTGCTCATCCTGTCTCTTACCCAACCCCCCCCCCCGCTCCCCGCCCTTGGTCCTCGTCCCGAGCAGGAAGCGCGTGGGACTTCACAAGGCAAGAAACGGGGGCCAAACAGGCCGATTTTAAAATCAAACAATGGCTGCCGACTTGGCATATTTTCCTGGTGTTGTATTGTGCAGGCCTGTTTGGACACGCCCCCAATCCAAACACCTTCGGACAAATACAAACAGAACAGTGGGTGGCGTCACCGTCGCTATGACAACGTCCTATACACTGCAACACAATGAAGTCTTTAGCTTAGCACCAGGCAGCGTTGGCATTTGTTGACATATGGATGATCCACACAGCTGTAACGTGCATGCCGGCCACTAGTTGGCACTAGTTTCCATCCAGCCAGCAGACCACATCAGACCTAAATGGCTTCCAAACCTTTTTACAGTAAGTCCACATTTGTGTTTTGTCCTTAGAAACAGCAGTGCTGCTTCTATAGAGAGGATCTTTGACTAGCATTTTTGGACTAGGTTCTTAAAAGCAACAAACAGCTTGTGTCAATATAGAGGATCTTTGACTCGCGTTTCTGCAGCAAAGTCTACCTGTCGTTTGCACAATACGTGACAAGTGTTTTTCCGGGAAGTCTTTGAAAACTGCTCCTGTTATTGAGAGGATCTTTGACTAGCAATTTTGGACTAGGTCCTTAAAAACAACAAAAAACTTGTGTCAATATAAAGGATCTTTGACTGGTGTTTCTGCAGCAGAGTCTACCTGTCGTTTATACAATACGTGACAAGTGTTTTTCCAGGATTTCTATAAAAACAGCAGAGGGCTCCCGTTATTTAGAGGATCTTTGAGTAGCATTTTTGTAAGTGTTTTTTTTAAAAACAGCAGTGGCACCCGTCGTTTAAAGGATCTTTGACTAGTTTTTTTGCACTAGAGTCTTCCTGTCGTATACAAATTACGTGGCAAGTGTTTTTCCAAGGATGTCTTTAAAAACAGCAGAGTGCTCCCATTATTGAGAGGATCTTTGACTAGCATTTTTGTAAGTGGGTTTTTAAAAACAGCAGGGGCTCCTGTCATTTAGAGGATCTTTGACTAGCATTTTTGTAAGTGGGTTTTTAAAAAACAGCAGGGGCTCCTGTCATTTAGAGGATCTTTGACTAGCATTTTTGTAAGTGGGTTTTGAAAACAGCAGGGGCTCCCATCATTTAGAGGATCTTTGACTAGTGTTTTTGCACTAGAGTCTTCCTGTCGTATACAAATTACGTGACAAGTGTTTTTCCAAGGATGTCTTTAAAAACAGCAGAGTGCTCCCATTATTGAGAGGATCTTTGACTAGCATTTTTGTAAGTGGGTTTTTAAAAACAGCAGGGGCTCCCGTCATTTAGAGGATCTTTGACTAGCATTTTTGTAAGTGGGTTTTTAAAAACAGCAGGGGCTCCCGTCATTTAGAGGATCTTTGACTAGCATTTTTGTAAGTGGGTTTTTAAAAAACAGCAGGGGCTCCCGTCATTTAGAGGATCTTTGACTAGCATTTTGGTAAGTGGGTTTTTAAAAACAGCAGGGGCTCCCGTCATTTAGAGGATCTTTGACTAGCATTTTCGTAAGTAGGTTTTGAAAACAGCAGGGGCTCCCGTCATTTAGAGGATCTTTGACTAGTGTTTTTGCACTAGAGTCTTCCTGTCGTATACAAATTACGTGACAAGTGTTTTTCCAAAGATGTCTTTAAAAACAGCAGAGGGCTCTCGTCATTGAGAGGATCTTTGACTAGCATTTTTGTAAGTGGGTTTTTAAAAAACAGCAGGGGCTCCCGTCATTTAGAGGATCTTTGACTAGCAATTTTGTAAGTGGGTTTTTAAAACAGCAGGGGCTCCCGTCATTTAGAGGATCTTTGACTAGTGTTTTTGCTCTAGAGTCTTCCTGTCGTATACAAATTACGTGACAATGTTACTCCAGGAAGTCTTTGAAAACTGCTCCCGTTATTGAGAGGATCTTTGACTAGCAATTTTGGACTAGGTCCTTAAAAACAACAAAAAACTTCTGTCAATATAAAGGATCTTTGACTGGTGTTTCTGCAGCCGAGTCTACCTGTCGTTTGCACAATACGTGACAAGTGTTTTTCCAGGAAGTCTTTGAATACTGCTCCTGTTATTGAGAGGATCTTTGACCAGCAATTTTGGACCAGGTCCTTAAAAACAACAAAAAACTAGAGTCTTCCTGTCGTATACAAATTACATGACAAGTGTTTTTCCAAGGATGTCTTTAAAAACAGCAGAGTGCTCCCGTCATTGAGAGGATCTTTGACTAGCATTTTTGCAAGTGGGTTTTTAAAAACAGCAGGGGCTCCTGTCATGTAGAGGATCTTTGACTAGCATTTTTGTAAGTGGGTTTTTAAAACAGCAGGGGATCTCGTCATTTAGAGGATCTTTGACTAGTGTTTTTGCACTACAGTCTTCCTGTCGTATACAAATTACGTGACAAGTGTTTTTCCAAGGATGTCTTTAAACACAGCAGAGTGCTCCCGTCATGGAGATGATCTTTGACTAGCATTTTTGTAAGTGGGTTTTTAAAAACAGCAGGGGCTCCCGTCATTTAGAGGATCTTTGACTAGCATTTTTGTAAGTGGGTTTTTAAAAAACAGCAGGGGCTCCCGTCATTTAGAGGATCTTTGACTAGCAATTCTGTAAGTGGGTTTTTAAAACAGCAGGGGCTCCCGTCATTTAGAGGATCTTTGACTAGTGTTTTTGCACTAGAGTCTTCCTGTCGTATACAAATTACGTGACAATGTTACTCCAGGAAGTCTTTGAAAACTGCTCCCGTTATTGAGAGGATCTTTGACTAGCAATTTTGGACTAGGTCCTTAAAAACAACAAAAAACTTCTGTCAATATAAAGGATCTTTGACTGGTGTTTCTGCAGCAGAGTCTACCTGTCGTTTGCACAATACGTGACAAGTGTTTTTCCAGGAAGTCTTTGAAAACTGCTCCTGTTATTGAGAGGATCTTTGACCAGCAATTTTGGACCAGGTCCTTAAAAACAACAAAAAACTAGAGTCTTCCTGTCGTATACAAATTACTTGACAAGTGTTTTTCCAAGGATGTCTTTAAAAACAGCAGAGTGCTCCCGTTATTGAGAGGATCTTTGACTAGCATTTTTGTAAGTGGGTTTTTAAAAACAGCAGGTGCTCCCGTCATTTAGAAGATCTTTGACTAGCATTTTTGTAAGTGGGTTTTTAAAAACAGCAGGGGCTCCTGTCATTTAGAGGATCTTTGACTAGCATTTTTGTATGTGGGTTTTTAAAACAGCAGGGGATCTCGTCATTTAGAGGATCTTTGACTAGTGTTTTTGCACTAGAGTCTTCCTGTCGTATACAAATTACGTGACAAGTGTTTTTCCAAGGATGTCTTTAAAAACAGCAGAGTGCTCCCGTCATGGAGAGGATCTTTGAGTAGCATTTTTGTAAGTGGGTTTTTAAAAACAGCAGGGGCTCCTGTCATTTAGAGGATCTTTGACTATCATTTTTGTAAGTGGGTTTTTAAAAAACAGCAGGGGCTCCCGTCATTTAGAGGATCTTTGACTAGCATTTTTGTAAGTGGGTTTTTAAAACAGCAGGGGCTCCCGTCATTTAGAGGATCTTTGACTAGCATTTTGGTAAGTGGGTTTTTAAAAACAGCAGGGGCTCCCGTCATTTAGAGGATCTTTGACTAGCATTTTTGTAAGTGGGTTTTTAAAAAACAGCAGGGGCTCCTGTCATTTAGAGGATCTTTGACTAGCATTTTTGTTAGTGGGTTTTGAAAACAGCAGGGGCTCCCATCATTTAGAGGATCTTTGACTAGTGTTTTTGCACTAGAGTCTTCCTGTCGTATACAAATTACGTGACAAGTGTTTTTCCAAGGATGTCTTTAAAAACAGCAGAGTGCTCCCGTCATGGAGAGGATCTTTGAGTAGCATTTTTGTAAGTGGGTTTTTAAAAACAGCAGGGGCTCCTGTCATTTAGAGGATCTTTGACTAGCATTTTTGTAAGTGGGTTTTTAAAAAACAGCAGGGGCTCCCGTCATTTAGAGGATCTTTGACTAGCATTTTGGTAAGTGGGTTTTTAATACAGCAGGGGCTCCCGTCATTTAGAGGATCTTTGACTAGTGTTTTTGCACTAGAGTCTTCCTGTCGTATACAAATTACGTGACAAGTGTTTTTCCAAGGATGTCTTTAAAAACAGCAGAGTGCTCCCATTATTGAGAGGATCTTTGACTAGCATTTTTGTAAGTGGGTTTTTAAAAACAGCAGGGGCTCCCGTCATTTAGAGGATCTTTGACTAGCATTTTTTGTAAGTGGGTTTTTAAAAACAGCAGGGGCTCCTGTCATTTAGAGGATCTTTGACTAGCATTTTTGTAAGTGGGTTTTTAAAAAACAGCAGGGGCTCCCGTCATTTAGAGGATCTTTGACTAGTGTTTTTGCACTACAGTCTTCCTGTCGTATACAAATTACGTGACAAGTGTTTTTCCAAGGATGTCTTTAAAAACAGCAGAGTGCTCCCGTCATGGAAAGGATCTTTGACTAGCATTTTTGTAAGTGGGTTTTTAAAAACAGCAGGGGCTCCTGTCATTTAGAGGATCTTTGTCTAGCATTTTTGTAAGTGGGTTTTTAAAAAACAGCAGGGGCTCCTGTCATTTAGAGGATCTTTGACTAGCATTTTTGTAAGTGGGTTTTTAAAACAGCAGGGGCTCCCGTCATTTAGAGGATCTTTGACTAGCATTTTGGTAAGTGGGTTTTTAAAAACAGCAGGGGCTCCCGTCATTTAGAGGATCTTTGACTAGCATTTTTGTAAGTGGGTTTTTAAAAAACAGCAGGGGCTCCTGTCATTTAGAGGATCTTTGACTAGCATTTTTGTTAGTGGGTTTTGAAAACAGCAGGGGCTCCCATCATTTAGAGGATCTTTGACTAGTGTTTTTGCACTAGAGTCTTCCTGTTGTATACAAATTACGTGACAAGTGTTTTTCCAAAGATGTGTTTAAAAACAGCAGAGTGCTCCCGTCATTTAGAGGATCTTTGATTAGCATTTTTGTAAGTGGGTTTTTAAAAACAGCAGGGGCTCCCGTCATTTAGAGGATCTTTGACTAGCAATTTTGTTAGTGTTTTCTTTAAAAACAACAGGGGCTCTCGTCATTTAGAGGATCTTTGACTAGTTTTTTTGCACCAGAGTCTTCTTGTCGTATACACATTACGTGACAAGTGTTTTTCCAAGTATTTCTTTAAAAACAGCAGAGTGCTCCCGTTATTGAGAGAATCTTTGATTAGCAATTTTGGACAAGGTCCTTCAAAACAACAAAAAACTTAGTGTCAATATAGAGGATCTTTGACTGGTGTTTCTGCAGTAGACTCCACTTGTCGTTTACACAATACGTGACAAATGTTTTTCCAAGGATTTTTTTAAAAACAGCAGAGTGCTCCCGTTATTGAGAGGATCTTTGACCAGCAATATTGGACAAGGTCCTTAAAAACAACAAGAAACTTAGTGTCAATTATGGAGGATCTTTGACTGGTGTTTCTGCAAACGAGTCTGATAGTTTATATATCGATGATGACATCTTAACATTGCAACACAAGCCAATACGGCCGGGTTAGATTAGTAAAGTGCAATTTTAAATTTCCCGCAAAATATCCTGCTGAAAACGTCTCGGTATGATGACGTTTGCGCGTGACGTCACGGATTGTAGCGGACATTTTGGGACACCATTGTGGCCAGCTATTAAGTCGTCTGTTTTCATCGCAAAATTCCACAGTAAGAATACTGTCCAATACACTCCAAACCACCAAAATTTCTTTTAACAATCCCCTTATAGCTAAAAACAAGAAATCACAAGTTTTCAACAAACACACAGACAAATAATCACATATAAAACAACTCAATCCAACCTGCACATCAAGTTTGTCTCCGACGACGCCCACCAAGGAGCGGGTTTCTCCCTGCGCTATGAAATCTACAAAACTGGTTCACACTTATGTATCGTGAAAGCACGATACATAAGTGTTCTCAAAACTAATCATTGGTGGCATTTTATACATTTAAATAATTTCAAGGAACCTTTATGACGTACACTACTCACAAATAGTGTGTGTATGTGACATCTGTGTTGGTGAATCTTTTGCAATTTGTCTAATGAACAATGAAGACAGCAAAGAAGAAAGCTGTAGGTGGGAAGCGGTGTATTAGCGGCCGGCTGCAGCAACACAAACACGTAGAGAACTGGGACAACAGAGACTCTTACCAGGAGGACTTTGAGTTGTATACGCGCTACCGTGAGTACGCAGCTGCGGCTTCCAAACATTTGATCGCTTGCCCGTATATGTGCATGCCGCTATGTGCATGTCACGTACGTGACTTTGGGGAAATATATGTGCTGTATGAACTTTGCGGAGGTGAACGGTACTTTGGGCTGTGGGATTGAGTGTGTTGTGCGGGTGTTTGATTTGTATTGGCGGGTTATATGGACGGGAGGGGGGAGGTGTTTGTCATGCGGGATTAATTTGTGGCATATTAAATATAAGCCTGGTTGTGTTGTGGCTAATAGATGTCTTGTGTTTATTTACTGTTTTAGTCATTCCCAGCTGAATATCAGGTCCCGCCCGCCTCTCACAGCATCTTCCCTATCTGAAACGCTTCCACTGTCCTCTAATCCTTCACTCTCACTTTCCTCATCCACAAATCTTTCAGCGTTTCTCAAATTCATGGGGTAATCGTCGCTTTCTCGGTCCGAATCGCTCTCGCTGCTGGTGGCCATGATTGTAAACAATCTGCAGATGTGAGGAGCTCCGCAACCTGTGACGTCACGCTACTTCCGGTACAGGCAAGGCTTTTTTATCAGCGACCAAAAGTTGCGAACTTTATCGTCGATGTTCTCTACTAAATCCTTGCAGCAAAAATATGGCAATATTGCGAAATGATCAAGTATGACAAATAGAATGGATCTGCTATCCCCTATAAGAAAATGTCATTTCAGTAGGCCTTTAAACTGTCAACAGATATTTGCTGTTTTGATTGTCTGGGCTTAAAGGCCTACTGAAACCCACTACTACCGACCACGCAGTCTGATAGTTTATATATCAATGATGAAATCTTAACATTATAACACATGCCAATACGGCCGGGTTAACTTATAAAGTGACATTTTAAATTTGCCGCTAAACTTCCGGTTCGAAACGCCTCTGAGGATGACGTATGCGCGTGATGTAGCCCGGCGAACACGGGTATGCCTTCCACATTGAAGCCAATACGAAAAAGCTCTGTTTTCATTTCATAATTCCACAGTATTCTGGACATCTGTGTTCGTGAATCTGTTGCAATCATGTTCATTGCATTATGGAGAAGGAAGCTGAGCAAGCAAAGAAGAAAGTTGTCGGTGCGAAATGGACGTATTTTTCGAACGTAGTCAGCAACAACAGTACACAGCCGGCGCTTCTTTGTTTACATTCCCGAAAGATGCAGTCAAGATGGAAGAACTCGGATAACAGAGACTCCAACCAGGAGGACTTTTGACTTCGATACACAGACGCCTGTAGAGAACTGGGACAACACAGACTCTTACCAGGATTACTTTGATTTGGATGACAAAGACGCAGACGTGCTACTGTGAGTATGCAGCTTTGGCTTCTAAACATTTGATCGCTTGACCGTATGTGCGCAACTTTTTTTTGCGTATGTACGTAACTTTTTTTAAATATATAAGCTTTATGAACCTTGGGTTAGGTGAACGGTCTTTTGGGCTGAGTGATTGTGTGTGTTGATCAGGTGTTTGAATTGTATTGGCGTGTTCTATGGAGCTAGGAGCTAGCATAGGAGCTAGGAGCTAGCGTAACAAACACGCAGGTGTTTTTATGCAGGATTAATTTGTGGCATATTAAATATAAGCCTGGTTGTGTTGTGGCTAATAGAGTATATATATGTCTTGTGTTTATTTACTGTTGTAGTCATTCCCAGCTGAATATCAGGTCACCCCCGGCTCTCACAGCATCTTCCCTATCTGAATAGCTTCAACTCCCCACTAGTCCTTCACTTGCACTTTACTCATCCACAAATCTTTCATCCTCGCTCAAATTAATGGGGAAATTGTCGCTTTCTCGGTCCGAATCTCTCTCACTTCATGCGGCCATCATTGTAAACAATAGGGAACTTTGCATATATGTTCAACTGACTACGTCACGCTACTTCCGGTAGGGGCAAGCCTTTTTTTTTTATCAGATACCAAAAGTTGCAATCTTTATCGTCGTTGTTCTATACTAAATCCTTTCAGCAAAAATATGGCAATATCGCGAAATGATCAAGTATGACACATAGAATAGATCTGCTATCCCCGTTTAAATAAAAAAAATTCATTTCAGTAGGCCTTTAAGGACGATGTCTGGAGTAGACCAAAGGGTCCGGATTTGCCCCCAAATCCAACCGGAAGAAAACCTCCCGTGTTCTTGTCTCGACGCTCAGTGGACTATCTTTTTTTTGCCAAAGGTTCCTCGGCGTGTACCGTGTGGTGTCACGTGTTAAACACACACAGCTGGAGCCAGCAGCAGTCAGGGTGCTCCGACACTTTACCGTGGACCACCTGAGGCTTTGTTCTCCTCCATGGCTGAAGAAGCACGTGTTGGATAATTGCTAACATATCACAGAGGAGGGGGCGGGGGGGGAAAAAAAAGCATACGTGTTACATGTATAGCTTCACACCCACACACTGGGACCCAAACTCACAACCCCCCCGGGCTGAGAGATGTTTGGATCACGCTTGGCGGGGGACGGAGCTCACCTGAGAACCACCTGTCTTTTGTCTCCACGTGCGTTGTGACACACTGGAAACACAATCTTGTGCGCTTTAATGACACAAAATGGTATCGCTCAAGCTTTGATGGCTGCTGACAACGGGGACTGTATCGCTCAACACACACAGCCGTCAATCTGGCGACCGACGCAATTAGGCACACACATCTGAGAGGTGCCTTTTAAGTGAGGCAGTTGTGTGTTTGGAAGCAGGTTGTGAGATGTTTCAGTGACAGGTGTGAGCCTCGCGAGTGTAACTCTAAGCCTGGCGTTCGTACACGCCCTGAGGCGCACCTGTGTGTGTGTGAGAGGGGTGAAAGTATGCGCTCACACCTTGGCGGCCCGGCCCCCTCAGGCGAGGACCGCTCCGCATTTGAAGCTCCGACAAAAAGCAATCTACACCAATCGGATATGAGGAGGAGTGGGTGTTATCTGATGGGCCGACGTCACGTGACAAAGTAAAGCTCCTTATCACGCCGATGCTGATAAAAGTGTTCGAGGCACACCTTTTCACTTTTATTTTCATTGTCTTCAAAAAGAGAGAAGTGTTTCTGTTTTTATCAAATGCAAACACCGCTACACCGCATTGGAACAACGTGTGCTCGCTTTCTGATAACCACGGGATGATAAGAGCGATACCGCTCCTGTTATCTCTCCTGTGCTTGACATTAAAGATGGTGGCAAGTCTCTTAGCCTGTAGCGCAAAAACCTGTTTCTGTGGCTTGCCTGGCAACAGCAACTTAGTAACAACATGCACTGTTGCCTCACGTGTACGGCGAGTCGGAATTAAATAAAATAAAATAAAATAATATTAAATTCAGGTGAATTCATGTAAATTGATGTAAAATAAATTAAATTAGAAAATATAATGTGATTAAGTTGGATTCAGTTAAATTAAATAACATACATCTTAACAGATTGAAAAGGAAATATATAGAAAACAATAAAATAAAAATAGTATTTATTACAATAGAATAATCAATCAATCAATGTTTATTTATATAGCCCAGGGGTCGGCAACCCAAAATGTTGAAAGAGCCATATTGGAGCAAAAATACAAAAACAAATCTGTCTGGAGCCGCAAAAAATTAAAAGCCATATTACATGTGTCATGAGATATACATTTAATTAAGAGGACTTAAAGGAAACTAAATGAGCTCAAATATAGCTACAAATGAGGCATAATGATGCAATATGTACATATAGCTAGCCTAAATAGCATGTTAGCATCGATTAGCTTGCAGTCATGCAGTGACCAAATATGTCTGACTAGCACTCCACACAAGTCAATAACATCAACAAAACTCACCTTTGTGCACTCATGCACGACGTTAAAAGTGTGGTGGACAAAATGAGACAGAAAAAGGAAGTGGCATAAAACACGTCCTAGAAAGTCGGAGAAAGTTATACATGTAAACAAACTATACGGTGAGTTCAAGGACCGCCAAAATTAGTAGGACAAAACGGCGCTTGCCAAATACTCGAATCAGTGAAGCATGTTTAATATAAACAGTGTGATTTATAACAATTAGGGAGGTTTGTGTCATGTTTGTCCTCCTACAGAAACCATACTAAACAAAAAAATCGATTTTTTTTTTCCCCCCTCATCTTTTTCCATTCTTCATACATTTTTGAAAAATCTCCAGAGAGCCACTAGGGTGGCGCTAAAGAGCCGCATGCGGCTCTAGAGCCGCGGGTTGCCGACCCCCGATATAGCCCTAAATCACAAGTGTCTCAAAGGGCTGCACAAGCCACAACGACATCCTCGGTTCAGATCCCACATAAGGGCAAGGAAAAACTCACAACCCAGTGTGGGATGTCAATGAGAATGACTATGAGAAACCTTGGAGAGGACCGCAGATGTGGGTGACCCCCCAACCCCCAAATGTTAAGGTGGTATTATTAAATAGATGTCGGTGTCTAGCAGGACCGATAATCAGCATTTCCGTTTTCTTGGCGTTGAGTTGCAAAAAGTTAGCGGACATCCGTTGTTTAATTTCATTAAGACACACCTCCAGCTGAATGAGATGTGATTGATTATGATTTTATAATTTTATAATTATGATTGATTACTAATGAAATGTGATTAATTAGATAAATTATAATAAAAACATATGCGGTAATAAAGTTAGATATAATCAAATACAATAGAATACATCTTAAGAAATGTAATAAACACATTTAAAAATATATGTATATTTAATGAAATAAATAAAAAACCTCTTAATGTAATATGATAAAATATTACAATTTGATTTAATAGAATTGAATAAATTATAATAATACAGACGAATTTTGATAAAGTTCGATTTAATCAAATAAAATAAAGTACATCCTAACAAATAAAAAAAAATCTAATTATTATTTAATGAAATAAAATATACTACCTCTTAACACATTGTAATGAAATAAAATGAATTACATTTGATTTGATAGAATTGAATAAATTATGAATAAATATTTATAAATTAATGTTAGATTTAGAATGTCTTAACAAATTGTAAGGCAACATATAACAAAAATAAAATTGTATTTAATGCAATAAAAGAATGAAATTTGATTAGTAAACTAAATTATAACAAAAAAATATATATCACTTATTAAAGTTAGATTTAAAAAAAAAAATAGAATAGAATACATCTTAACAATTTGTATTGCAAATACTAAAAATCAACAAATTAGATTTAATGAAAAAATTATATAAAATAATTATATGATTTAATAAAATTAGATTCAATCCAACAAGATAAAAATGGATTATGGGAAATGTTGTCCTGTAGTGTTTTTATTTGTTGTTGTTATTTTACTAATATAATAATCGATTTGCCACAATGTTGACTGCCAGTAAAAGTAATTTCATAGTTGAACATGTTTGCCTCAACACCGAGTAGACACTTGTATCCAGTGAGCTTTAAAACAAGAACTCATATCTTAAGAACTGTATCAGTCCAAAAAAAAAATGGTTTATTATAGTGGCTGTAGATTGCAGTGGTGTGGAAGTGTGCTGCATCATACTGCGTCTAGTATTTTGCCTTTTTGAAATGATGAAAGCATACATTCCTTTCTCCACCAGTGCAAGTGTCAACAATAGTCTGATTATATTCATCAGATGCTGTTGTTGCAAAATGTCCAGTGAGTTGAGCGCCGTGCTGAGGGCGCTGACCCCTCCCGTGCACATCACACGCTCACCTGCTGGACACTCACCCTCCCTCGTTATCATTTCAGCTCCATAGAGACTCCTCTAATGACAGCGCTTGTCTATAACGCCGCCATCACCGCTCGTGCTCGTGCTGGCGGGCGGGGGAGGGGGGGGTGTCGGGCCCCGCCGTGCACACGTTTGCCCGGTAATGACAGCATCTGTCTATAACCGCTCGTCCTGGCAGGGATCATTCGCTGCAGCCTCTCTCCCACGTCCGCCGTCCAGTGTCACCAGTGTCCGGGTGGACGATGATGTGATCTTTAGTCCCCTCCCGCGATCTATAGACTGGCATTTGGCTCTGGGAGCGTCCCCGAGCTCTGACATGCATGCTAAACTTGGAGCGCTCCTGCCGATATTACCCCACCCTTTTCAGCAGCCTCCTCCAGCAGGAAGTTAACGCCAGACGCGGCAATATTGTGACACGCGCTCCGAGATGCTAAGGTGGCAGTTAGCCGCTGAAGTTCACGACTCTCTGGAGGACCGGATGACCTCCGCGTGGAGCACAATAACAGTACAAGGCACTGCTCTGCAAGCCAAAATCACTTATTTGGGAAGGGAATGGTCTAAAAATGTCTATGTCAAATACTAAATGTGCAAATATTGCACAATACAGTACTTAACACTGCATGACAACGTCAACAATACGACAAACCTGTCATACAGGGCTGTCATTCAAGGGTTAATCCGCGTCTATATTGCCCTATTATCAAATAATAGACTAAATAAACTTCAATTTCTGACTTTTTTTCAACTGGAAGTCTGATTGAATGACTCAAAAGCTTTATTTGCCCATCGGAGTCATTTCCCCCTCCATTTGTGTACAAGTAACAGGACTGAAAGTAACATGAGTGACTTTTTGGCCTAGAAAATGCATTTAAAAAATTATATTTATGAAATCAGCATGTTGATAGTAAGCCTATTATAGTGATGCAACAATTAAAAAAAACAAAAAAACAAACAATATAAACAATGTGTTGAGTAACAGGACTGAAAGTAACAGGGGGGACTTTTTAGCATAGAAAATGCATTTTTTTAAAATGATCCATGGTATTTATGCAAACAGCATGTTGATACTAAGCACCTTATAGTGATGCAACCATTTTAAAAAAATAAAATAAAAAAATAACATAAAAAATGTGTTGAGTAGCAGGACTGAAAGTAACAGGGGTGACTTTTTAGCAGAAAAAATGTTTTAAAAAAATTGCTCTATTTTATCTATGCAATCAGCAAGTTGACACTAAGCACATTACAGCGATTCAACGCTGTAATAAATAAACACATAACATAAGAAATATTTTTGGTAACAGGACTGAAAGTAACAGGAGTGACTTTTTAAGCATAGAAAATTAATTTAAAAAAAATTATCCATGGTATTTATGCAAACAGCATGTTGATACTAAGCACCTTATAGTGATGCAACCATTTTTTTAAAAATTAATAAACAAATAACATAAACAATTTGTTGAGTAGCAGGACTGAAAGTAACAGTACTTTTTAGCATAGAAAATGTATTTTAAAAATTGCTCCATTGTATCTATGCAATCAGCAAGTTGACACTAAGCACATTACAGCGATTCAACGCTGTAATAAATAAACAAATAACATAATAAATATTTGTGGTAACAGGACTGAAAGTAACAGGATTGACTTTTAAGCATAAAAAATGCATTAAAAAATGTGCTCCATGGTAACTATGCAAACAGCATGTTGATACTAAGCACATTATAGTGATGCAACAAAAAAAACACGGTTTGAAATAAACAAATAACATACAAAATGTGTCTGAGTAACAGGTCTGAAAGTAACAGAAGTGAGTTTTTAGCATTCATTCAATGTATACAAACAGCATGTTGACACTAAGCACATTACAGCAATGGAACGCTGTTATAAATACCCCCCCCAAAAAATACAAAATATGTTGGTAACAGGACTGAAAGTAACAGGAGTGACTTTTTAGCATAGAAAATGCATTTTAAAAAATTATCCATGGTATTTATGCAAACAGCATGTTGATACTAAGCACCTTATAGTGAAGCAACCATTTAAAAAATAAAAAATAAACAAATAACATAAAACATTTGTTGAGTAGCAGGACTGAAAGTAACAGGGGTGACTTTCAAGCATAGAAAATGCATTAAAAAATGTGGTCCATGGTAGCTATGTAAACAACATGTTGACACTAAGCACATTAAAGCGATTCAACGCTGTTATAAATACCCCCCAAAAAATACAAAATATGTTGGTAACAGGACTGAAAGTAACAGGAGTGATTTTTTTGGCCTAGAAAATGCATTAAAAAAATTATAGAAAATGCATTTAAAAAATTATATTTATGAAATCAGCATGTTTATTATAGTGATGCAACAATTTAAAAAATAAATAAATAAACAAACAAAATACAAAATGTGTTGAGTAATGAGTAACAACAAAATGAATAACAGGACTGAAAGTAACAGGAGTGACTTTTAAGCATAGAAAATGCATTAAAAATGTTGCTCCATGGTAGCTATGCAAACAGCATGTTGATACTAAGCACATTATAGTGATGCAACAAAAAAACGGTTTGAAATAAAAAAATAACATACAAAATGTGTCTGAGTAACAGGTCTGAAAGTAACAGAAGTGAGATTTTAGCATTCATTCATTTGACCATTTTTAAAATGGTCAAATGAAATTTATACAAACAGCCTGTTGACACTAAGCACATTACAGCAATGGAACGCTGTTATAAATACCCCCCCAAAAAATACAAAATATGTTGGTAACAGGACTGAAAGTAACAGGAGTGACTTTTTAGCATAGAAAATGCATTTAAAAAAATGATCCATGGTATTTATGCAAACAGCATGTTGATACTAAAGCACCTTATAGTGATGCAACCATTTAAAAAAATAAAAATAAACAAATAACATAAAAACATGTGTTGAGTAGCAGGACTGAAAGTAACAGGGGTGACTTTTTAGCATAGATAATGTATTTTAAAAATTGCTCCATGGTATCTATACAAACAGCATGTTGACACTAAGCACATTACAGCGATTCAACGCTGTTATAAATAAACAAATAGCATAAGAAATATTTTGGTAACAGGACTGAAAGTAACAGGAGTGATTTTTAAGCATATAAAATGCATTAAAAAATGTGCTCCATGGTAGCTATGCAAACAGCATGTTGATACTAAGCACATTATAGTGACGCAACAACAAAAAAAAGATTTAAAATATACAAATGATATACAAAATGTGTGGGGGTAACAGGACTGAAAGTAACAGGAGTGAGTTTTTAGCATTAGTAAATGCATTTTTAAAATGGTCACATGGAATTGATACAAACAGCATGTTGACACTAAGCACATTACAGCAATGCAACGCTGTTATAAATACCAAAAAAATAAAAATATGTTGGTAACAGAACTGAAAGAAACAGGAGTGACTTTTTAGCATAGAAAATGCATTTAAAAAAATATCCATGGTATTTATGCAAACAGCATGTTGATACTAACCACCTTATAGTGATGCAACCATTTAAAAATAAAAAAATAAAAAAAATAACATTAAAAATGTGTTGAGTATCAGGACTGCAAGTAACAGGGGTGACTTTTTAGCATAGAAATTTTATTTTAAAAATTGCTCCATTGTATCTATGCAATCAGCAAGTTGACACTAAGCACATTAAAGCGATTCTTCAACGCTGTTATAAATAAACAAATAACATAAGAAATATTTTTGGTAACAGGACTGAAAGTAACAGGAGTGACTTTTAAGCATAGAAAATGCATTAAAAAATGTGCTCCATGGTAGCTATGCAAACAGCATGTTGATACTAAGCACATTATAGTGATGCAACAAAAAAAACCGGTTTGAAATCAACAAATAACATACAAAATGTGTCTGAGTAACAGGACTGAAAGGAACAGAAGTGAGTTTTTAGCATAGTAAATGCAATTTTAAAATGGTCAAATGAAATGTATGCAAACAGCATGTTGACACTAAGCACATTACAGCAATGGAACGCTGTTATAAATACAAAATATAGTTGGTAACAGGACTGAAAGTAACAGGAGTGACTTTTTAGCATAGAAAATGCATTAAAAAAAACGATACATGGTATTTATGCAAACAGCATGTTGATACTAAGCAACTTATAGTGATGCAACCATTTAAAACAAAAAACAAAAAAACAAATAACATACCAAATGTGTGGGGGTAACAGGACTGAAAGTAACAGAAGTGAGTTTTTAAAGTATAAAAAATACAGGAAATATGTGGCCGCATGGTATTCATGCTAACAGTAAATTGACACTGAGCATATTACAGCGATGCAACAAAAAATATTACAAAAATAAATAACATAAAATATTTGTCTGAGTAACAGGACTGAAAGTAATAGGAGTGAGTTTTTAGCATAGTAAATGCATTTAAAAAATTGTCACATGGCATTTATGCAAACAGCATGTTGACACTAAGCATATTACAGCGATGAAGCACTCTTATAAATACCAACAAAAATATACAAAATATGTTGAGGTAACAGGACTGAAAGTAACAGGAGTGACTTTTTGCATAGAAAATGCATTTTAAAAATTGTCACATTGCATTTATACAAACAGCATGTTGACACTAACCATGTTATAGTGATGCAACAACAAATGTTTTAAAATAAACAAATAACATACAGAATGTGTTGGGGTAACAGGACTGAAAGTAACAGAAGTGAGTTTTCAACGTATAAAAAATACAGGAAGTATGTGGCCGCTTGGTATTCATACTAACAGAAAGTTGACTCTAAGCATATTACAGCAATGCAACAAAAAATATTAAAAAAATAAAAAAATAACTTAAAACATGTGTTAGGGTAACAGGACTGAAAGTAACAGAAGTGAGTTTTTAGCAGGGAAAACATTAAAAACAGCACATTGACACATTTGTCGTATCCCTATAATGTAGTCATTATAGGGATACGACAAAAAATGTATTTTAAAATAAACATGTTTTAAAAAATGTGTTACTGTAACAGGACTGAGTGAAAACCCAGGAACAGGACTTTAGTGTGAATCTTAACCTTTTGTCTTTCTTTTTGAAGGAAAATACACTTTTAGTAAAGTTGGGATAGGGACACAAATATGCAAACTATATAATTTTAAGGATTGAGATAATGACATTTCACTGTAAAGGAGGCAAGGGACCGTAAAAAAAAAAAGGTATTTTCCAAGTAGTTTAAATGAACCTTTTGACTTGTATTTAGCAAATATCATGAATATTGCGTCATATTT
Organism: Entelurus aequoreus; assembly: GCF_033978785.1. Lineage (NCBI taxonomy): Eukaryota > Metazoa > Chordata > Actinopteri > Syngnathiformes > Syngnathidae > Entelurus > Entelurus aequoreus. The sequence continues at coordinate 51,871,758 of NC_084750.1, forward strand.
TCATATCAGGTCACATTTTCATCTCAGGTCACATTTCTATATTTCATATCCTATTCTGTGGAGGGAGGCTCAGTTGAAAAAGCGCCCCACTGAAACAAAACATTTGCTTAGCTTGTAAATGGAAACATGTGTACACTGCTGGGTCTGTGCAGGCAATGCTGCGTTCACGCGACACTCGGAAATTTCTACTTCGATCTTACCAGATCCCAAAAACAGGACTTTAACAAAAAAGATGTCGGTTGAGCAAAATTGTAAAAAGACAGTCTTAAAAAAAATGTAAAAAATGAAATATGTAAATAGAGCTGTTTTAATAGGAGAAGTTGGGGTATAGTACTTTAAATGATAAAATTAAAAATTAAAACATCATATATATATATATATATATATATATATATATATATATATATATATATATATATATATATATATATATATATATATATATATATACACATATATATACATATACACACATATATATATATATATATATATATACATATACACACATATATATACATATACACACATATATATATATATATATATATATATATATGTATATATATGTATATATATATATATATATATATATATATATATATATATATATATATATATATATATATATATATATATATATATAAAATGTATGATTTTTCTTAACTTGTTATATCTTTAAATAAAATTTTAAAAATCATACATATATATATATATATATATATATATACCTGCATACATACATATATACACATTAAACAATATATATATATATATATATATATATATATATATATATATATATATATATATATATATATATATATATATATATATATATATATATATATATATATATATATATATATATATATATATATATATATATATATATATATATATATATTGTTTAATGTGTGTATATGTATGTATGCAGGTATATATATAACTATATATATATGTATGTTTGTATGTATGTATGATTTTTTATTTTTTTATTTTGTTATTTAAAGTGCTATACCCCAACTTCTCCTTAATTAGAACAGCTCTATTTACATATTTCATTTTTTTTTATAAACATTTTTTTTTTATTTAAATTAGACATTTATGTATATTTTTTGGTTTTGTTTAATATATATATATATATATATATATATATATATATATATATATATATATATATATATATATATATATATATATATATATATATATATATATATATATATATATGTATATATATATATATATATATATATATATATATATATATATATATATATATATATATATATATATATATATGCATGTGTATGTATATATATGTATGTATGTATGATTTTTGTTTTTTTAATTTTATTATTTAAAGTACTATACCCCAACTTTTCCTATTAGAACAGCTCTATTTACATATTTCATTTTGTTTATAATTTTTTTTTTTTTAAATTATACATGTATTTATATATATATATACATATATATATATATATATATATATATATATATATATATATATATATATATATATATATATATATATATATATATATATATATATATATATATATATATATATATATATACATACATTTTTGTATTTTATTTTATTCAAAGTACTATACCCCAACTTCTCCTATTAGAACAGCTCTATTTACATATCTAATTATATATATATATAATTTTAAAAATTAATTAATAGAATTAGATTTAATTTAAAAAATACTAATAAAATACAGGGAAAGGCCTTTACAAAATCTCCAAACACTTAACGAGAAATGTTGTCACATAGTCTTTTATTTTTGGCTTTTAAACAACCGTTATCATGGCGATGACATCTTCACATGTGCAACCATATAAGGGACGAAAGATATCAGTATAAATGTGTGAGTAGAGCCGTCATATGAAGGAACATTGGGCTATTTAACTTCATAAATTCAATAGAATTCCTTCGTACCTCCAATTTCCCAGTGTTCTTGAAGGCACCATCGAAGGTCCATTATTGTAGGAGTCTTTTGCTTTCGTGTGTCATTTATTCAAGTGTAAGGTGTTCATTTTCATGTCATTCAGAGGACGGTATTTACCAACAAATCCCAACTTTTTTCGGAATATTACACAAATATGCAACCACATTTTTCATGCTTTTTTACACAAATTCCTGGCTGTGTCGTCATGTTAGCATCCTTCAATGCTGCCTGTTTTTTTATGGCAAATTCTCTCATCCTCCCTTCTTCTTCTTCTCCTGCCATTACTCCTCTCTCCTTGCCGACTCTCTGCAGGCTCGGGGGTCAATGCGGCGCCTGTTCAATTCAGCGCTCGTAGGGTCTAGATAAACACCCTGTTGGCGGGATTATCCCTGTTGTCCTAACAATGTAAACCCGGGATTAGGCCCCGCTCTCCAGGGGACGCCAGCGCGTGTTTGCCCGTGTGTTAGCTCGCCATCTGTGACGCCTTGCCTGCAGGAGGAAGAACGAGGTCCCTTGACAAAAAAACAGCAAGGTCATGTGGACAGAACATTAGTCCCTTCCCGTCAAGGAGGTATAAATATAATAGCTACATTGCATCTGGATAATGACAAAAACAACACACCTCTCTGAGTGGAGATCCGCCACCACAAGCCCAGGGAGTGTGCATTACCTGCACAGCAGTGCATGAAAAATCATCCTCTTTGAACACCACTGCTTTCTTTATTTTGCCAGGAAGTGTGGCCCTTTGCTGAACACACTTTTTTTTAATTTATGGCACATTGAAGAAATAAAACAGCAAGAAAGTAGAGAGAAAATGCTGAAATTTCATCTTTAAATATTTGTTATAGCCTTTTTATTCGCCTATTTCATTACAGATGCCTTGATGACGTCACACTACCACCACATTGAAAGAATAATAGGTAACAGTCTTGTTTTTTTACATACTTGAAGACTTAGAATGTAAAATAGTTGACTATTGTTAGTTATGATCTTATTTATGTTGGTTTTTCTGGGTTAACCCTAACCCTAACCCATAGTTACCTCTCTCATATGACACGAAGACGTCACACTACCACCATATTGAAAGAATATTAGGTAACAATATTGTTTTTTACATACTTGAAGGCTTAGAATGTAAAATAATTGACTATTGTTATTTATGATCATATTTATGTTTGATTTTCTGGGTTAACCGTTACCCATAGTTACCTCTCTCATATGACATGATGTCACACTACCACCGTATTGAAAGAATATTAGGTAACAATAATGTTTTTTTTACATAGTTAAAGGCTTAGAATGTAAAATAGTTGACTATTTTTATTTATGATCATATTTATGTTTGTTTTTCTGGGTTAACCCTAATCCATAGTTACCTCTCTCATATGAAATGGTGACGTCACACAACCACCATATTGAAAGAATATTTGGTAACAATAATGTTTTTTACATAGTTGAAGGCTTAGAATGTAAAATAGTTGACTATTGTTGTTATTTATGATCATATTTATGTTTGTTTTTCTGGGTTAACCCTAACCCATAGTTACCTCTCTCATATGACACGGTGACGTCACACTACCACCAAATTGAAAGAATATTATGTAACAATGTTGTTTGTTTTACATACTTGAAGGCTTACGATGTAAAATAGTTGACTATTGTTAGTTATGATCTTATTTATGTTTGTTTTTCTGGGTTAACCCTAACCCTAACCCATAGTTACCTCTCTCATATGACACGAAGACGTCACACTACCACCATATTGAAAGAATATTAGGTAACAATATTGTTTTTTACATACTTGAAGGCTTAGAATGTAAAATAATTGACTATTGTTATTTATGATCATATTTATGTTTGATTTTCTGGGTTAACCCTAACCCTAACCCATAGTTACCTCTCTCATTTGACATGATGTCACACTACCACCGTATTGAAAGAATATTAGGTAACAATAATATTTTTTTACATAGTTAAAGGCTTAGAATGTAAAATAGTTGACTATTGTTATTTATGATCATATTTATGTTTGTTTTTCTGGGTTAACCCTAGCCCATAGTTACCTCTCTCATATGACATGGTGACGTCACACTACCACCATATTGAAAGAATATTTGGTAACAATAATGTTTTTTACATAGTTGAAGGCTTAGAATGTAAAATAGTTGACTATTGTTGTTATTTATGATCATATTTATGTTTGTTTTTCTGGGTTAACCCTAACCCATAGTTACCTCTCTCATATGACATGGTGACGTCACACTACCACCAAATTGAAAGAATATTATGTAACAATGTTGTTTGTTTTACATACTTGAAGGCTTACTATGTAAAATAGTTGACTATTGTTAGTTATGATCTTATTTATGTTGGTTTTTCTGGGTTAACCCTAACCCTAACCCATAGTTACCTCTCTCATATGACACGAAGACGTCACACTACCACCATATTGAAAGAATATTAGGTAACAATATTGTTTTTTACATACTTGAAGGCTTAGAATGTAAAATAATTGACTATTGTTATTTATGATCATATTTATGTTTGATTTTCTGGGTTAACCGTTACCCATAGTTACCTCTCTCATATGACATGATGTCACACTACCACCGTATTGAAAGAATATTAGGTAACAATAATGTTTTTTTTACATAGTTAAAGGCTTAGAATGTAAAATAGTTGACTATTTTTTATTTATGATCATATTTATGTTTGTTTTTCTGGGTTAACCCTAATCCATAGTTACCTCTCTCATATGAAATGGTGACGTCACACAACCACCATATTGAAAGAATATTTGGTAACAATAATGTTTTTTACATAGTTGAAGGCTTAGAATGTAAAATAGTTGACTATTGTTGTTATTTATGATCATATTTATGTTTGTTTTTCTGGGTTAACCCTAACCCATAGTTACCTCTCTCATATGACACGGTGACGTCACACTACCACCAAATTGAAAGAATATTATGTAACAATGTTGTTTGTTTTACATACTTGAAGGCTTACGATGTAAAATAGTTGACTATTGTTAGTTATGATCTTATTTATGTTTGTTTTTCTGGGTTAACCCTAACCCTAACCCATAGTTACCTCTCTCATATGACACGAAGACGTCACACTACCACCATATTGAAAGAATATTAGGTAACAATATTGTTTTTTACATACTTGAAGGCTTAGAATGTAAAATAATTGACTATTGTTATTTATGATCATATTTATGTTTGATTTTCTGGGTTAACCCTAACCCTAACCCATAGTTACCTCTCTCATTTGACATGATGTCACACTACCACCGTATTGAAAGAATATTAGGTAACAATAATATTTTTTTACATAGTTAAAGGCTTAGAATGTAAAATAGTTGACTATTGTTATTTATGATCATATTTATGTTTGTTTTTCTGGGTTAACCCTAGCCCATAGTTACCTCTCTCATATGACATGGTGACGTCACACTACCACCATATTGAAAGAATATTTGGTAACAATAATGTTTTTTACATAGTTGAAGGCTTAGAATGTAAAATAGTTGACTATTGTTGTTATTTATGATCATATTTATGTTTGTTTTTCTGGGTTAACCCTAACCCATAGTTACCTCTCTCATATGACATGGTGACGTCACACTACCACCAAATTGAAAGAATATTATGTAACAATGTTGTTTGTTTTACATACTTGAAGGCTTACTATGTAAAATAGTTGACTATTGTTAGTTATGATCTTATTTATGTTGGTTTTTCTGGGTTAACCCTAACCCTAACCCATAGTTACCTCTCTCATATGACACGAAGACGTCACACTACCACCATATTGAAAGAATAGTAAGTAACAATATTGTTTTTTACATACTTGAAGACTTAGAATGTAAAATAATTGACTATTGTTATTTATGATCATATTTATGTTTGATTTTCTGGGTTAACCCTAACCCATAGTTACCTCTCTCATATGACATGATGTCACACTACCACCGTATTGAAAGAATATTAGGTAACAATAATGTTTTTTTACATAGTTAAAGGCTTAGAATGTAAAATAATTGACTATTGTTATTTATGATCATATTTATGTTTGTTTTTCTGGGTTAACCCTAATCCATATTTACCTCTCTCATATGAAATGGTGACGTCACACAACCACCATATTGAAAGAATATTTGGTAACAATAATGTTTTTTACATAGTTGAAGGCTTAGAATGTAAAATAGTTGACTATTGTTGTTATTTATGATCATATTTATGTTTGTTTTTCTGGGTTAACCCTAACCCATAGTTACCTCTCTCATATGACACGGTGACATCACACTACCACCAAATTGAAAGAATATTATGTAACAATGTTGTTTGTTTTACATACTTGAAGGCTTACGATGTAAAATAGTTGACTATTGTTAGTTATGATCTTATTTATGTTTGTTTTTCTGGGTTAACCCTAACCCTAACCCATAGTTACCTCTCATATGACACGAAGACGTCACACTACCACCATATTGAAAGAATATTAGGTAACAATATTGTTTTTTACATACTTGAAGGCTTAGAATGTAAAATAATTGACTGTTGTTATTTATGATCCTATTTATGTTTGATTTTCTGGGTTAACCCTAACCCATAGTTACCTCTCTCATTTGACATGATGTCACACTACCACCGTATTGAAAGAATATTAGGTAACAATAATGTTTTTTTACATAGTTAAAGGCTTAGAATGTAAAATAGTTGACTATTGTTATTTATGATCATATTTATGTTTGTTTTTCTGGGTTAACCCTAACCCATAGTTACCTCTCTCATATGACATGGTGACGTCACACTACCACCATATTGAAAGAATATTAGGTAACAATATTGTTTGTAACATACATGAAGGCTTAGAATGTAAAATAGTTGACTATTGTTGTTATTTATGATCATATTTATGTTTGATTTTCTGGGTTAACCCTAACCCTAACCCATAGTTACCTCTCTCATATGACATGATGTCACACTACCACCACATTGAAAGAATATTAGGTAACAGTCTTGTTTATAACATACTTGAAGACTTAGAATGTAACATAGTTGACTATTGTTAGTTATGATCTTATTTATATTAGTTTTTCTGGGTTAACCCTAACCTTAACCCATAGTTACCTCTCTCATATGACATGATGACGTCACACTACCACCATATTGAAAGAATATTAGGTAAAAATGTTGTTTGTTTGACATAGTTGAAGGCTTAGAATGTGAAATAGTTGACTATTGTTGTTATTTATGAACATATTTATGTTTGTTTTTCTGGGTTAACCCTAACCCATAGTTACCTCGCTCATACTGATATTAAATTATGTGCAAAGAGATGTTGAAGCACACTGATTTTAAACAGTGAATTTAAAAGTGAACGGGCTCAGTTTTATATTTTCATCGTGGTGTCAAATAAGTATCAAGACTTGTGAAAATTCACAAGTATCAATATTGACACCTGAAATTCTGGTATCGCAAATGACTACAATGGGGAGTAATAAACAACACTGTCTTCAGACTCAAAGCATGCTGGGAAGCACTCCTATCCGGCTTCTGGCACCTTTCCCTAAGTAACAGGAGTGAGTTTTTGGCATACAAAAGAAACGGCAAACCGACACATTGCATTTATGCTAACAGTTTGTTGATACTAAGCACATCACATGGTGTAGCAACAAAAAATTGTACTTTGAAAATAAATACATAACTTTACAAAATGTGTGAGGGCAACAGGACTGAAAGTAACAGGAGTGAATATTTTAGCATAGAAAATGCGTGAAACATGTAGCCTTTAATGCTAAAGTAACCAACAATTAAAAAAAAAAAAAAAAAACATAAAAAATTGTGTTAGGTTAACAGGACTGAAAGTAACAGGAGTGAGTTTCTAGGATAGAAAATACACATTTTAAAAGTTACCCACATGGCATTTATGCTAACACCATGTAAACACTAAGCACATTATTGTGATGCAACAAAAAAATGTTTTAAAAATAAACAAATATCATAAAAAGTGTGTTGGGGTAACAGGACTGAAAGTAACAAGCGTGAGTTTTTGCATGGAAAATAAATGGCATATAGACACATGGGATTCATGCTAACACCATGTAAACACTAAACATAAAGTGATGCAACAAAACAATTTTATTTTAAAAATAAATACATAACTTTACAAAAAGTGTTAAGGTAACAGGACTGAAAGTAACAGGAGTGAGTTTTTAAGCATAGAAAACACATGAAATATGTAACATGGCATTTATGCTATTGTGACCAACAATAAACATTTTTTTTTTAATTTTTTAAAGTTTGTTAGGTTAACAGGACTGAAAGTAACAAGAGAGAGTTTTTAGGATAGAAAATACAGATTTTAAAAGTTGCCACATGGCATGTATGCTAACACCATGTAAACACTAAGCACATTATTGTGACGCAACAAAAATAAATTTAAAAATAAACAACATAATACGTGTGTTGGAGTAACAGGACTGAAAGTAACGGGAGTGAGTTTTTTTTGCATAGAAAACACATAAAACATGCAAAATGGAATTTATGCTTATGTACCCAACAATAAACTCTTGTTTTATTTATTTTAAAGTTTGTTAGGTTAACAGGACTGAAAGTAACAGGAGTGAGTTTTTAGCATAGAAAACACATGAAACATGTAACATGGCATTTATGCTAATGTAACCAACAATAAACTTTTTTTTTTTAAAAGTTTGTTAGGTTAACAGGACTGAAAGTAATAGGCGTGAGTTTTTAGCATGTCAAATAAATGGCATATAGACACATGGCATGTATGCTAACTAAACATATTCGAGTGACGCAACAAAAAAAAATGGTATTTTGAAAATGAATACATAACTTGACAAAATGTGTTGTGGTAACAGAACTGAAAGTAACAAGGGTGAGTTTTTAGCATAGAAAACATGAAACATGTAGCCGCGTGCTAATAGCACGTTGATTAAATGCTCAAAGTACACATTAGCAGTACATAGTAATAGCAGTAGTAATAATTGGTATAAAAAGTAGTAATAATTAAGTAGTAGTAATAAAACTAATAAAGTAGTAATAATTCCCCTGGGTTTCTCATTGTCATCCCACTGTGTTGAGTTTTTCCTTGCCCTGATGTGGGATCTGAACCGAGGATGTCGTTGTGGCTTGTGCAGCCCTTTGAGACACTTGTGATTTAGGGCTATATAAATAAACATTGATTGATTGATTGATTGATAATAGTAGTAGTATTTGCTGTGTGTACTTTGCTCCTCTTGCTAGTTATTTCTTTGCTGGCACCACGAGTGACGAGTCAAATGCGGTCAGGTGGTCCGAACGGGATTTCGAAGTCGACGGAGTTTGAGACGGGTGTACCTAATCAAGTGACCCAACGGTGACAACGAGCCCGGTTGGACGGCGCAGGTGTACCTAATGAAGTGTCCGCCCTCCCTTTCACCCGTCCTGTTTTCAAGCGCGCTCCAACGAGGGAGGGGCGAAAGGCGCTGACTGCGATGGCGATTGAAAGGTCAAAGGTCAGCCGCCCCCGCCTCCCCCCCCCCGCCTGATATCTCCTGTACCGCCGAGGCAGTCGCCACCGGGTCAGCCGAGGTTCAGGCGTCAGCGAGGGACGGCTGACTGACGAGACCAAGTGGGACCTCTCTCGCTCGCCCCTTTCATCCTTCCTTCCCTCCCCTCCGTGGCCGTCACTCCCCCGTGACCCGTCCAACCTTCTCCAACCTTCTCCTTTAGCCGCACGCCTTCAACCTTGTCATCCGCTCATCCTTTCCTCCTTCCTCCCCCAACCCTCGCCTTCTTCTTCACCCCCAAAACTAAACATTATCACTCAGCGGGTCGGCCTGGCTGGGCCAGCTCTCTGCGGGGTTGCGTGTCTTCGGTCCACACGCACACACACACACACACACACACACACACACGCCCACACGCACACACACACATGCATATTGAGCACATTAATATATATATATATATATATATATATATATATATATATATATATATATATATATATATATATATATATATATATTCCCCCTAAGTGAAAACATCCATCTTTTGTGCACGCAGTTGGAGCTTCGGGTGTTCCTAATGTTGTGGCCAAGGCCGGCCCATGGCATAAACACACTCGGCGGTTGTTTCGGGCCACATGATCATGGCCTACGCTTTTGGAAACATTAGAAATATTTTTTCTTGCATTTAAATCGAGTCGGTTATAAAATACGACGTCATAAAGTTGAGATCAAATAAATGTTGTTAAAAAAAGTTTCAAAAAACAAAACACCTCTGCTTCATAACGTCATCAAAGCTCACATTTGTGCACTCACGCAAAAATAAAAAAATATGAAAAATATGAAAAATATGATGACTATTTGTGACAAAGTTATGTTGACTTTTATCTATCGCGTCTCGTGGCACATAACTGTGGTGCATTCAAGAACCCTTCACAACAGAGGCTAGTTGTTAAAGACAGTAGATGCACTAATAATAATATCATAATACTCATTTACTATGAGGATAGTTTTTATTCACTAACATAATTTTTTTTCTTGCATTTAAATCGAGTCAGTTATAAAATACGGCGTCATAAAGTTGAGATCAAATAAATTGTTAAAAAAGTTTAACACATCTGCTTCATAACGTCATCAAAGCTCACATTTGTGCACTCACGCAAAAATAAAAAAATATGAAAAATATGATGACTATTTGTGACAAAGTTATGTTGACCTTTAACTATCGCGTAACTGTGGTGCATTCAAGAACCCTTCACAACCGAGGCTAGGTTTTAAAGACAGTAGATGCACTAATAATAATATCATTATACTCATTTACTTTGAGGGTTGTTTTTATCCACTAACATAATAGAGATACTTGAAGTCAAGGGAAACCGAACATATTTATCATATTTAAGTGAATAATGTCAGTATCACAAAAATTACATTCTGGCTTGGGCTTTGACTATTGTCTCTCATAGCACATAACTGTGGTGCATTCAAGAACCCTTCCAAACAGAGGTTAGTTTTTAAAGACAGAAGAGACTACACCCCAGTAGATGCTCATTACTACTACTCTGTAAATAAAAAAATTAAAAAAAATAAAACTATTAGGATTGTTTATTATTATTATTATTATTATTATTATAGGATTGCTTCATAACGTCATCAAAGCTCACATTTATGCACTCATGTATAAAGTAAAAAAATATATGAAAAATATGATGACTGTTTGTGACAAAGTTATGTTGACCTTTAACTATCGCGTCTCGTGGCACATAACTGTGGTGCATTCAAGAACCCTTCACAACAGAGGCTAGTTTTTAAAGACAGTAGATGAACTAATAATAATATCATAATACTCATTTACTATGAGGATAGTTTTTATCCACGAACATAATTTTTTTTCTTGCATTTAAATCGAGTCAGTTATAAAATACGACGTCATAAAGTTGAGATCAAATAAATTGTTAAAAAAGTTTAAAAAACCAAAAACAAAGCACATCTGCTTCAAAACACCATCAAAGCTCACGCACTCACGCAAAAATAAAAAAATATGAAAAATATGATGACTATTTGTGACAAAGTTATGTTGACCTTTAAGTATCGCGTCTCGTGGCACATAACTGTGGTGCATTCAAGAACCCTTCAAAACAGAGGCTAGTTTTTAAAGACAGTAGATGCACTAATAATAATATCATAATACTCATTTACTATGAGGATAGTTTTTATTCACAAACATAAATGAGATTCTTGAAATCAAGGGAAACCGAATATATTTATCATATTTAAGGGAATAATGTCAGTAGCAAAAAAATTAGCACATAACTGTGGTGCATTCAAGAACCCTTCCAAACAGAGGCTAGTTTTTAAAGACAGAGGAGACTACACCCCAGTAGATGCTCATTACTGCTACTCTGTAAATAAACTAAATAAAACTATTAGGATTGTTTATTTTTATTATTATTATTATTATTATAGGATTGCTTCATAACGTCATCAAAGCTCACATTTATGCACTCATGTAGAAAGTAAAAAAAATATGAAAAATATGATGACTATTTGTGACAAAGTTATGTTGACCTTTAAACTATCGCGTCTCGTGGCACATAACTGTGGTGCATTCAAGAACCCTTCACAACAGAGGCTAGTTTTTAAAAACAGAGGAGACTACACCCCAGTAGATGCTCATTACTACTACTCTGTAAATAAAAAAATAAAAAAAATAAAACTGTTAGGATTGTTTATTATTATTATTATTATAGAATTGCTTCATAACGTCATCAAAGCTCACATTTATGCAGTCATGTATAAAGTAAAAAAATATGAAAAATATGATGACTGTTTGTGACAAAGTTATGTTGACCTTTAACTATCGCGTAACTGTGGTGCATTCAAGAACCCTTCACAACAGAGGCTAGTAGACAGTAGATGCACTAATAATAATATCATAATACTCATTTACTATGAGGATAGTTTTTATCCACTAACATAATAGAGACGTCAAGGGAACCCGAACATATTTATCATATTTAAGTGAATAATGTCAGTTGCAAAAAAATTACATTCTGGCTTGGGCTTTGACTATTGCGTCTTGTAGCACATAACTGTGGTGCATTCAAGAACCCTTCAAAACAGAGGCTAGTTTTTTAAAGACAGAGGAGGCTACACCCCAGTATATGCTCATTACTAGTACTCTGTAAATAAACTAAATAAAACTATTAGGATTGTTTATTATTATTATTATTATTATTATTATTATTATTATTATTATTATTATTATTATTATTATTATTATTATTATAGGATTGCTTCATAACGTCATCAAAGCTCACATTTATGCACTCATGTATAAAGTAAAAAATATTAAAAATATGATGACTATTTGTGACAAAGTTATGTTGAGCTTTGACTATCGCGTCTCGTGGCACATAACTGTGGTGCATTCAAGAACCCTTCACAACAGAGGCTAGTTTTTAAGGACAGTAGATGCACTAATAATAATATCATAGTACTCATTTACTATGAGGATAGTTTTTATCCACTAACATAATAGAGATACTTGAAGTCAAGGGAAACCGAACATATTTATCATATTTAAGTGAATAATGTCAGTAACACAAAAATTACATTCTGGCTTGGGCTTTGACTATTGGGTCTCGTAGCACATAACTGTGGTGCATTCAAGACATCTTATATGTAATAGAAATGTGTAGGGGGGGTGTATGGTGTGTGGTCATTAAATTTGTATTCTGATATATGTTCTTCACAGAAAAGGAGCCAAAGTCAGTGAGTCTCATTTAGAAAAATTAATTAATTGTATATTTTTTATTTTAATAAAAAAAATTAAAACGGGTCCCACAGACCCGAACACCACACAAGGGAAAATACAATATTTGAGAATCCCACTATGAAGTAAAGGCACATGTAACATATTTATAATGGCATTTAAGTAAATAATGAGTAATACAACTCACATTCTGGCTACTTTGTTGGAAATAAAACAACATGAAACAGTTGAAGGATATTTTAAGAAGCCCCTAAAAAAGGGCCAAGAGGATGACGTAGACCGAGCTCTCGACACGAGGTGTCAGCTGATATTGACCGCGGGGTGATTGTTATCGCCTCTATTAGCGCACCTTGATCTATGACGGCCATTTTGGGCCATCGCTTTTATTTATGGCAGCTTTAACTGCCGACAGGACACTCTGGATCCACTAAATCAGGGCCACGCACCTATTTGTGTGCTCCGATAAGATGCTTGAATTGTCCACTTGATGGTCCCTGACGCTCTCATCATCGCTGTGCTCTCAAAAAACATCCCAGTCCTTCATGTTCATAACAGCGGACACTTTGCTACGGTTATCGACTCCTTTTTCACCTGCCGGAGATTGGAGGTGAGCCACGGCTGATCACAGGCCGGATGGGGGACATGAGGCGGTTTTTCGTCGCCGTAGCAACAACACACTAAATGGTTTGATCCGTACTTTAAGGCAAAATAAGACGCCAGATGTTTGACATGGAAGCCATGACACCAATATTAGTCTGATGTGTTACCAGCAGGGATCATAATACTTTTATTTTGTAGAAAAAGTCTGATAAGTGAAAAGACTCACAGAAAACAATGTCATCTTTGTATTACTAACCGCTCAAAATGTTTGTCTTTCAGTTGAAGTGGAGTGGTGATTAGTTTTTTTTGCGACAACTCCAAGCCACAATAATTCAAGTCGATTTTATGCGGACACGTTTGTTACTGGATACTGTTGTCTTGGAGACTTTAAGCCACTATAATTATTTGATACAAACGTCAGCTTTTACTGTTCAATGATTATTACCTATGTCTACCTTGTGGGCTATTGTGTGCTTAGCTGCTGTGTAGCTGCTGTGTAGTAGCCTAAGGTCTAGCACAGAGGTCCCCAAACTTTTTGACGCAGGGCCGCATTGGGTTAAAAAAATTTGGCCGGGGGCCGGGCTGTATGTATATATATATATATATATATATATATATATATATATATATATATATATATATATATATATATATATATATATATATATATATATATATATATATATATATATATATATATATATATATATATATATATATAAAATGTAATTTCAGTTCTTATGTGTCTTGTACATGTAAGAATGGACAATAAAGCTGATTGATTGATATATATATATTAGGGATGTCCGATAATGGCTTTTTGCCGATATCCGATATGCCGATATTGTCCAACTCTTTAATTACCGATACCGATATCAACCGATACCGATATCAACCGATATATACATTCGTGGAATTAACACATTATTATGCCTAATTTGGACAACCAGGTATGGTGAAGATAAGGTACTTTTTAAAAAAATGATTTAAATAAAATAAGATAAATAAATTAAAAACATTTTCTTGAATAAAAAAGAAAGTAAAACAATATAAAAACAGTTACATAGAAACTAGTAATTAATGAAAATTTGTAAAATTAACTGTTAAAGGTTAGTATTATTAGTGGACCAGCAGCACGCGCAATCATGTGTGCTTACGGACTGTATCCCTTGCAGACTGTATTGATATATATTGATATATAATGTAGGAACCAGAATATTAATAACAGAAAGAAACAACCCTTTTGTGTAAATGAGTGTAAATGGGGGAGGGAGGTTTTTTGGGTTGGTGCACTAATTGTAAGTGTATCTTGTATTTTTTATGGGGATTTAATAAAAAATAAAATAAAAATAAAAACCAATACTGATAATAAAAAAACCGATACCGATAATTTCCGATATTACATTTTAACGCATTTATCGGCCGATAATATCGGCAGACCGATATTATCGGACATCTCTAATATATATATATATATATATGTATATATATATATATATATATACACACATATATACATATATATATATATATATATATATATATATATATATATATATATATATATATATATATATATATATATATATATATATATATATATATACATATATATATATATACACACATATATACATATATATATATATAATGTATGTATATATATATAATGTATGTATATATATATATGTGTGTGTATATATATATATGTGTGTGTGTATATATATATATATATATATATATATATATATATATATATATATATATATATATATATATATATATATATATATATATATATATATATATATAATATATATATATATATATATATATATATATATATATATATATATATATATATATATATATATATATATATATATATATATATATATGTTAAGTATCGTGTTGATTTGTGGTTAACACAATGATATTTGACACATTGTTGTCTTATAGGGTTGTATGGAAAACCAGCACTAATATAGTATCGCGGTACTGATGAATCAAAAACGGAACTCTATTCGGTTTGAAAAGTACTGGTTCCCCTTTTTTTTTTTAATGGGCATTGCTGGTTTTACAAGCAGAGGAGCATGTTCGGCAGTGCACAATCACAGAGTACTTACAAGCAGACACAGTGTGTAGACAGAAAAGGGAGAATGGACGCATTTTGGTCTAAAAACTAAAGATAAAGGTGAAGCTATAACACTGATACGCCCTCCATGGCGACAAATAAAGTATATTTCTTACATGTAACATTATCACTGGAGGACGAGGAATAGCTACACATGCTTCACTACACACCGTAGGAGGATACAATAGCTCACCGCCGTTTACCGCTAACAGAAGCTAGCACTCCTGAATGTAAACAAATGCCATGGGTGGATCTACACCTGGCATCCACTGTAATGATACCAAGTACAAGAGCGTATCTAGTCGATACTACTATGATTACATCGATATTTTTTATAATCACAAAATCTTTTTTCGTTTAAAAAAGAATCATATTATGTTCATAAACTCAGGAAATACGTCCCTGGACACATGAGGACTTTGAATATGACCAATGTATGATCCTGTAACTAATTGGTATCGGAACGGTACCTAAATTTGTATCAAAACAACAGAAGAATAAATGATTATTACATTTTAACAGAAGTGTAGATAGAACATGTTGAAACAGAAAATAAGCAGATATTAACAGTAAAATGAACAGGTGGATTAATAATCAATTTTTACAGCTTGTCCCTCATAATTTTGACAAAATGATACAATGATAAATGACACAATATGTTACTGCATACGTCAGCAGACTAACTAGGAGCCTTTGTTTGTTTACTTACTACTAAAAGACAAGTTGTCTAGTATGTTCACTATTATATTTAAGGACAAAATTGCAATAATAAACATATGTTTAATGTACCCTAAGATTTGTTGTTCAAATAAAGCCAATAATGAATTTTTTTGTGGTCCTCTTTATTTAGAAAAGTATCAAAGTATCGAAATATTGGTATTGGTATCGGGACAACACTATTGTCTTAAATATGTATTTCATGGGTTTGGTCCACCGTAGTGGACGTTTCAGGACCTCCTTGAAAATCAATTTTTTGAATAAACCATTGAAGTGGGCCATTATAATTCATGCATCACATATTTTGATACAGTTCATATTTTTTGCATACTTAAAGTGCATTTGATGAAAGGACTTAAGGTTTGCTTTTTATTGATCTTGTTTTGGTTGATGTTAATAAATCATTAATAATACCATTAGCCCAGCGTGTCATTGGAGGAGTAACTGTGACAGGTTAAGATGTCATTTATCACAAGTAATGAAATGCACATCATTTCTTTTTGACATTTGAACATGCTGATGTCAGTCTCGGCAGTCATTTATCTTCTGTGTGTGTGTGTGTGTGTGTGTGTGTGTGTGTGTGTGTGTGTGTGTGCGTGTGTGTGTGTCTCATGTAGCAACAATAGTCTGCATACCTGGACTCGGCTCTGTAGCGCATCAGAACCAGGGAAGAAATGGAGTCCTTTGGCAGATATGGTTGTGTTCCCAGAATTCCCGGATCTTGTACGCCTCAACGAGGCGTACAAAGAGTGCAGGTGAGATAATGGGAAAGCGCTTCGGGCGACATTCTTCGCTGTCAACTCTTCACTGGTGCACGCCTGCAACTTCTCCCGTTGTGATGTCGTTTCAGACACGAGTCTAGAAAACCCAGATCACTTTCATTTGGCGTGTACTTTCCGACCAGGGGAAGTGGTTTGTGCAGCACTTTGAGGCACTTAAAGGCTATTTAAATCAACTCGGATTGATTTGACCTTAGTTATAGAAATCCATCAATCAGATCGGCGGCTTTCTACTGTATGTCTGCCAAGACTGGAGGCTCTGGAATGAAAACAACAGCAGAGGAATTTTCTCATGCAAAGTTTTGAGCATTGTGTCAACAATTGAGAACAAAGTCGCACGATAATTACATCTCTGAAAAGTGCTCATTGGGGTCATTAATATGATATATGACTTGATATGGTTTGTTGCACGTTGATTTTTGACATGGTTACGCGCCAGCTTTCATTTTGTGGACGCCATCAAAAACAACATTGTTTGGTACAATAAAACAAATCAAATGAGTGCCTAAAAAATTACCATTTTTCTACCAAGTTTTAAATTAAGTCGGATAAAAACTGCAGCAAAATTGGGATTTATTGCAGTTTTCACGTTTGATCTTTTATATAGTAAGGTACATACTGTTTTGATTATCGAGCAAAAAACAGTTTTTCTTTTGAATAATTGTGTCGACAATTAAGGTCAAAGTCACGATAAATACAGGTCTGAAAAGTGTTCATCAGGGTCATTAATATGATATATGACTTGATGTGGTTTCTTGCATATTAATTTTTGATATTGTTACACGCTATTAACCTACATACACTCCCTTAAATAATTTTGGCCATTTTCTAATGCAAAAAAAGGGTTTTTTGAGCATTGTGTCAACAATTGAGAACAAAGTCGCACGATAATTACATCTCTGCAAAGTGCTCATTGGGGGCATTAATATGATATATGACTTGATATGGTTTGTTGCACGTTGATTTTTGACATTGTTACGCGCTAGCTTTCATTTTGTGGATGCCATCAAAAACAACATTGTTTGGTACAATAAAACAAATCAAATGAGTGCCTAAAAAATTACCATTTTTCTACAAAGTTTTAAATTAAGTCGGATAAAAACTGCAGCAAAATTGGGATTTATTGCAGTTTTCACGTTTGATCTTTTATATAGTAAGGTACATACTGTTTTAATTATCGAGCAAAAAACAGTTTTTCTTTTGAATAATTGTGTTGACAATTAAGGTCAAAGTCACGATAATTACAGGTCTGAAAAGTGTTCATCAGGGTCATTAATATGATATATGACTTGATGTGGTTTCTTGCATATTAATTTTTGATATTGTTACACGCTATTAACCTTCATACACTCCCTTGAATAATTGTGGCCATTTTCTAATACAAAAAAAGTGTTTTTTGAGCATTGTGTCAACAATTGATAACAAAGTCGCACGATAATTACATCTCTGAAAAGTGCTCATTGGGGTCATTAATATGATGTATGACTTGATATGGTTTGTTGCACGTTGATTTTTGACATGGTTACGCGCCAGCTTTCATTTTGTGGACGCCATCAAAAACAACATTGTTTGGTACAATAAAACAAATCAAATGAGTGCCTAAAAAATTACCATTTTTCTACCAAGTTTTAAATTAAATCGGATAAAAACTGCAGCAAAATTGTGATTTATTGCAGTTTTCACGTTTGATCTTTTATATAGTAAGGTACATACTGTTTTAATTATCGAGCAAAAAACAGTTTTTCTTTTGAATAATTGTGTTGACAATTAAGGTCAAAGTCACGATAATTACAGGTCTGAAAAGTGTTCATCAGGGTCATTAATATGATATATGACTTGATGTGGTTTCTTGCATATTAATTTTTGATATTGTTACACGCTATTAACCTTCATACACTCCCTTAAATAATTTTGGCCATTTTCTAATGCAAAAAAAGTGTTTTTTGAGCATTGTGTCAACAATTGAGAAAAAAGTCGCACGATAATTACATCTCTGAAAAGTGCTCATTGGGGTCATTAATATGATATATGACTTGATATGGTTTGTTGCACGTTGATTTTTGACATGGTTACGCGCCAGCTTTCATTTTGTGGACGCCATCAAAAACAACATTGTTTGGTACAATAAAACAAATCAAATGAGTGCCTAAAAAATTACCATTTTTCTACCAAGTTTTAAATTAAGTCGGATAAAAACTGCAGCAAAATTGGGATTTATTGCAGTTTTCACGTTTGATCTTTTATATAGTAAGGTACATACTGTTTTGATTATCGAGCAAAAAACAGTTTTTCTTTTGAATAATTGTGTCGACAATTAAGGTCAAAGTCACGATAAATACAGGTCTGAAAAGTGTTCATCAGGGTCATTAATATGATATATGACTTGATGTGGTTTCTTGCATATTCATTTTTGATATTGTTACACGCTATTAACCTTCATACACTCCCTTAAATAATTTTGCCCATTTTCTAATGCAAAAAAAGTGTTTTTTGAGCATTGTGTCAACAATTGAGAACAAAGTCGCACGATAATTACATCTCTGCAAAGTGCTCATTGGGGGCATTATTATGATATATGACTTGATATGGTTTGTTGCACGTTGATTTTTGACATTGTTACGCGCTAGCTTTCATTTTGTGGACGCCATCAAAAACAACATTGTTTGGTACAATAAAACAAATCAAACGAGTGCCTGAAAAATAACCATTTTTCTACCAAGTTTTAAATTAAGTCGGATAAAAACTGCAGTAAAATTGGGATTTATTGCAGTTTTCACGTTTGATCTTTTATATAGTAAGGTACATACTGTTTTGATTATCAAGCAAAAAACAGTTTTTCTTTTGAATAATTGTGTCGACAATTAAGGTCAAAGTCACGATAATTACAGGTCTGAAAAGTGTTCATCAGGGTCATAAATATGATATATGACTTGATGTGGTTTCTTGCATATTCATTTTTGATATTATTACATGCTATTAACCTTTATGCACTTCCTCAAGGAATTTTGGCCAATTTCTCATGCAAAAAAAAAGTGTTTGTTGAGCATAGTGTCAACAATTAAGAACAAAGTCGCATGATAATTACATCTCTGAAAAGTGCTCATTGGTGGCATTAATATGATATATGACTTGATATGGTTTGTTGCACGTTGATTTTTGACATTGTTACGCGCAAGCTTTCATTTTGTGGACGCCATCAAAAACAACATTGTTTGGTACAATAAACAAATCGGATGAGTGCCTAAAAACTTACCATTTTTCTACTAAGTTTTAAATTACGTTGAATAAAACTGCAGCAAAATTGTGATTATTGCAGTTTTCACGTTTGATCTTTTATATAGTAAGGTACATACTGTTTTGATTATCAAGCTAAAAACAGTTTTTCTTTTGAATAATTGTGTCGACAATTAAGGTCAAAGTCACGATAATTACAGGTCTGAAAAGTGTTCATCAGGGTCATTAATATGATATATGACTTGATGTGGTTTCTTGCATATTAATTTTTGATATTGTTACACGCTATTAACCTTTATGCACTCCCTCAAAGTTTTTTGAGCATTGTGTCAACAATTAAGAACGAAGTCACACGATAATAACCGATCTGTAAAGCGCTTGTCAGGGGCATTAATATGACATATTACTTGATGTGGTTTGTTGCATATTGAATTTCGACATTGCTACACGTCATTTAACTTTACTCCCTTTAAAGGTAAATGTCCATCGGGACAATAAACAGACCAAACCGTTTTGACCAACAATATTTACATACAGACTGAAAAAAAAACTGAAGTAAAGTTGTGATTTTTGCAGTTGTCACCTTTGACCTTTGGTAAAGGAAGGTAAAAAAGTGTTTTGATTAACACGGAAAAAAATGATTTAGCATTGTGTCAACAATTAAGGACAAAGTCATAAAATAGTTAAATTTCTGAAAAGTACTCATCGGGGGCATTCATGTGATATATGACTCGATATGGTTTGTTGCACGTTTATTTTTGGCGTTGTTACGCGCTAGCCTTCATTTCGTGCAATTCCTCCAACAAGCTTTCCAAACAATTGGATGTGAACTGCAGCAAAATGATGATTTGTATTGTTTCCGCGTGAGACCTTCTGAGCCAGTGTCCACTGCAGTGGACATTTAGTTTTTTGCATGAAAACAGGCCTATTTTGTCCCAACATCTGACAAAAGAAACAAACGTCCACTGCAGAGGACATAGGCAGAGATTGTTTTGTTTTGATTGTTTTTTTATAAGCCTTGTGTTGAAATATGATGGAGCTCATGGCCAATATTTTTTTTTTCTTGAATGCGTCAACCGTTCTGGATAAAATCCACAAATAATCCTGGGTCTGTTCAGGCCGCGTGAAAGCGTTTGATATGACGTGTAACATGATAGGGTTTGTTGCCAGTGAACTTTGACCCCCTTGGGCACTTAGGGGACTGAACAACAATGCATGTTTACCGAGCAGGATCAGAAGTGACACAACGCAAGAACAATTGTCTTTGTGCTGACTTGCGACGGCATCAGACACAAACCCCGTGATTTGTTGTGCATTTGAATAATAATTCCATGGATTATTTCTTTGCCACTCGGCTAAAGGTTAAAGGGAATATATTCTAATCAGGGACTCTTTGCATTTTGTAGCCGCTCAATAAGGCCAACTGGTGTCACAACATTCAGGCTGGAGGGAGGAATGTGTGTGTGTGTGCGTGTATAGGTGTGTGTGTGTGTATAGGTGTGTGTGTGTGGGTTAGCGTGTTGCAGTCATGGCATTTCCATAGTAAGCGCACATAAACTAAAAACAAGCATCATAAAGACAAAAGAAGAACAACTGGCAAACATTACACACACACACACACCCACACACACACACACACAAGGAGTCACATGTAGGGCGACGGTGTCTTGACGGGGTGATCTGCCGGTCAATCGGCCGTATTGATTATTGGGAAAAGAGAGGTTGGTGGAGCGGCAGCAGTAATTAGGGCTTTTTGGTGTGGATTAGCCGAAAGAAAAGGTCACCTGCTCCACATCGGTGGCAGTGACAGGGAAGGCGCGCGTGTGTGTGTGTGTGTGTGTGTGTGTGTGTGTGTGTGTGTGTGTGTGTGTGTGTGTGTGTGTGTGTGTTCTGGCAATGCTTACTTAATAGGGACATCGCTCTGTTTACACAGTCACCTTTAGGGGACCTCTGACGGTATGGGGACAAAAAAACAGGTCCCCTAAAGGCAGGGGTGTCCAAAGTGCGGCCCGGGGGCCATTTGCGGCCCGCAGGTAATTTTTTAACAGCCCCGCGGCACATTCTAAAAATGTGATTAAAAAAATAAAAAACATAAAAAGTGGTATAAAAGAGCAAACAGGTGAAATGTAACAAGAAAATGTTGCAATGTTTACTCTAATAACACAAAGCTGCCATGCAGGCTGTTTCTTTCTTTAAAAAAATAATAATGAATCAAAATCAATGTCATTATGAATTATTGACCTATTCAAAGCTCCAATTACGTCACATTAAATATTCCACTTTGGAATATTTTTGGGGGAAAATATTTTGTGTCTGCCATATAAAAAACCTAAGCTGTTTTGTTTAAAGAAGGGCCTAATACGAACAAACAAAAAACATAAACAACAACAAAAGTTGTAATTGACGGATAGATCTGAAGTTGATCTTGAGACTATTGTGTTAAAAGTTTAAAAAAAAGTATGATTTATTTTGTAATACTTTACTGAGCAGGACCCTTTTGGATCCCCAATCATTTTAGTGGGCCTTTTTTTTTAAGTGTCTGTTTAAGTTGCTCAAAAATAATAATGAATTAATGTTGTTATGAGTTATGCTATGAATTATTATATAATCTCAAATATTCCACTTTAAAATGTTATTGGGGGAAAATATTGCATATTTTGTGTTTTTTCCATAAAAAAAAGGGTTTTCTTTGACAAAAAGAGCATACAACTTAAATCTTGAAAAAACACTTTATATTGACAGGTAGACCTAATGTTGATCTGGAGATTTAGACCTTGAATAATAATAATAATAATAATAATAAATAATGACACATTTTAAATATTTTTTTTACCTAAACCCTTTGGGATCCCCAGGATCAAGCCTGAGTGGAGGCCTAAATGTATATTTTTTTATACATATATTGTATTGTTTTTTAAAATAAAAAATATCAAAATGGCCCCCGCTTGCTTTGATATTTCAGTGTGCGGCCCTCAGTGGAAAAAGTTTGAACACCCCTGCCTAAAGGGAAACCTTTTTAAATGATAGTCAGATCCATTCTGAAGATGCCTAAGTGATTTTTTAAAGCTTTGGCCCATAAAACATGTTTACTGGTTACCCTATTTTTCGGACTAAAAGTCGCAGTTTTTTTCATAGTTTGGCCGGGGGTGCGACTTATATTCAGGAGCGACTTATGTGTGAAATTATTAACACATTAGCGTAAAATATCAAATAATATTATTTAGCTCATTCACGTAAGAGACTAGACGTATAAGATTTCATGGGATTTAGCGATTAGGAGTGACAATTGTTTGGTAAACGTATAGCATGTTCTATATGTTATAGTTATTTGAATGACTCTTACCATAATATGTTACGTTAACATACCAGGCACGTTCTCAGTTGGTTATTTATGCCTCATATAACGTACACTTATTCAGCCTGTTGTTCACTATTCTTTATTTATTTGAAATTGCCTTTCAAATGTTTATTCTTGGTGTTGGATTTTATCAAATAAATTTCCCCAAAAAATGCGATTTATACTCCAGTGCGACTTAAATATGTTTTTTTCCTTCTTTATTATGCATTTTTCGGCCGGTGAGGCTTATACTGCCGGTGAGACTTATACTCCGAAAAATACGGTAGTTTGAGTGTGAGACATTTGCATTCAATGTTGTTAAAAATAAAAAGTTAAAATAAAATTTAAATGAGTTTGTATTTTATTTCTGTGGTTTAATGGAAAAATAAGATAATCCTTTATTGATCCCACAACAGGGAAATTTGGGTTACTTTTGATTGATTGATTGATTGATTGAGACTTTTATTAGTAGGTTGCATAGTGAAGTACATATTCCGTACAATTGACCACTAAATGGTAACACCCGAATAAGTTTTTCAAGTTGTTTAAGTCGGGGTCCACTTAAATTGATTCACGATACAGATATATACTATCATATATATACTATCATCATAATACAGTCATCACAAAAGATAATCACATTGAATTATTTACATTATTTACAATCAGGGGTGTGGAGGGGGGGGGTAGGATATGGACAGCAAGTAGTGGACATAGAGAGAGAGAGAGAGAGAGAGAGAGAGAGAGAGAGAGAGAGAGAGAGAGAGAGAGAGAGAGAGAGAGAGAGAGAGAGAGAGAGAGAGAGAGAGAGAGAGATCAGAAGGCATAAGAAAAAGTATCTGCCTTTGATTGTTTACATTTGATTATTAGCAATCCGGGGAGGGTGTTAGTTTAGGGTTGTAGCTGCCTGGAGGTGAACTTTTATTGCGGTTTTGAAGGAGGATAGAGATGCCCTTTCTTTTACACCTGCTGGGAGTGCATTCCACATTGATGTGGCATAGAAAGAGAATGAGTTAAGACCTTTGTTAGTTCGGAATCTGGGTTTAACGTGGTTAGTGGAGCTCCCCCTGGTGTTGTGGTTATGGCGGTCATTTACGTTAAGGAAGTAGTTTGACATGTACTTCGGTATCAGGGAGGGGTAGTGGATTTTATAGACCAGGCTCAGTGCAAGTTGTTTAACTCTGTCCTCCACCTTGAGTCAGCCCACTTTAGAGAAGTGGGTAGGAGTGAGGTGGGATCTGGGGTGGAGGTCTAGAAGTAACCTGACTAGCTTGTTCTCAGATGTTTGGAGTTTAGATTTGAGGGTTTTGGAGGTGCTAGGGTACCAGGAGGTGCATGCGTAATCGAAAAAGGGTTGAATGAGAGTTCCCGCCAGAATCCTCATGGTGCTTTTGTTGACCAGAGAGGAGATTCTGTAGAGAAATCTCGCTCGTTGGTTAACCTTTCTGATTACCTTGGTTGCCATTTTATCACAGGAAAGGTTAGCCTCTAGAATGGAACCTAGGTAGGTGACCTCATCTTTCCTGGTGATAACAATGTCACCCACTTTTATGGTGAAGTCATTGACTTTCTTAAGGTTGATGCGGGACCCAAACAGGATGGATTCTGTTTTACCCAAGTGTATGGATAGCTTGTTGTCAGCGAGCCATCAACTTTGTTTACGTGTTTCAAATATTGGTAAAAGAGAAAATCAATTTTCTTGAAAAGTGAAACATTTGTTATCCTGGCATTAATAGTACTGTGATTCTGTATGGTATCCATCCTTAGTTCAAACTAATATATTTTTCCAAAAACAAAATCTGGTTTAGTGTTCCTTAGGATGACATTTTCATACAGCATGATTATAAAACATTATTACCTTAAATCAGGGGTCACCAACCTTTTTGAAACCAAGAGCTACTTCTTGGGTACTGATTAATGCGAAGGGCTACCAGTTTGATACACACTTAAATAAATTGCCAGAAATAGCCAATTCGCTCAATTTACCTTTAACTCTATGTTATTATTAATAATTAATGATATTTACACTTAATTGAACGGTTTAAAAGAGGAGAAAACACGAACAAAATGACAATTACATTTTGAAACATAGTTTATCTTCAATTTCGACTCTTTAAAATTCAAAATTCAACCGAAAAAAAGAAGAGAAAAACTTAAAAAAATAATTTATAGAACATCATTAGTAATTTTTCCTGATTAAGATTAATTTTAGAATTTTGATGACATGTTTTAAATAGGTTCAAATCCAATCTACACTTTGTTAGAATATATAACAAATTGGACCAAGCTATATTTCTAACAAAGACAAATCATTATTTCTTCTAGATTTTCCAGAACAAAAATTTTAAAATAAATTCAAAAGACTTTGAAATAAGATTTAAATTTGATTCTACAGATTTTCTACATTTGCCAGAATAATTTTTTTGAATTTTAATCATAATAAGTTTGAAGAAATATTTCACAAATATTCTTCGTCGACAAAACAGAAGCTAAAATGAAGAATTAAATTAAAAAATGTATTTATTATTCTTTACAATAAAAATAAAAAAAATTACTTGAACATTGATTTAAATTGTCAGGAAAGAAGAGGAAGGAATTTAAAAGGTAAAAAGGTATGTGTTTAAAAATCCTAAAATCATTTTTAAGGTTGTATTTTTCTCTAAAATTGTCTTTCTGAAAGTTATAAGAAGCCAAGTAAAAAAATTAATGAATTTATTTAAACAAGTGAAGACCAAGTCTTTAAAATATTTTCTTGGATTTTCAAATTCTATTTGAGTTTTGTCTCTCTTAGAATTAAAAAATGTCGGGCAAAGTGAGACCAGCTTGCTAGTAAATAAATACAATTTAAAAAATAGAGGCAGCTCACTGGTAAGTGCTGCTTTTTGAGCTATTTTTAGAACAGGCCGGCGGGCTACTCATCTGGTCCTTATGGGCTACCTGGTGCCCGCGGGCACCACGTTGGTGACCCCTGCCTTAAATGATGATTCACATTCAGAATTTCCCATCCTTCTATATATGGTAGTTGGAGTTGCAGACAACTTCATTACTGCTAAATAGCAGTTTTCAGTAATGTCACAGAAGATGCAGGATTTGCTTTAACCTTTAAGTGGTGAAACTTCCTATAAGAGGACAGCTGTAGTGCTGTATTCTGACCATCATGTCATATTTAATGTGAACTTTTTTTTTTTTTTAAATGGTCCGAAGTAGTCACGTACAAATTAGTGTGAATGATGCAAAATTATTGACATTTGGTCCCCATGAACCATATTAACTCTTTTTCCCCAGGGTCCCCAGTAAGAATGATCAGCACATTACTTCATCAATCCAGAAATTTAAAGACGTGTATGAGCTAACTGGGCAGTGGACATTTTACACCATTTTTTTTATGCCTCCACAACCTGTAGAAAGGGTGGTCCCCACAAGTGATGATCAAAAACTTGGTCCCCATTCCAAATGATAACCAGTATGTGTGTGTGTGTGTGTGTGTGTGTGTGTGTGTGTGTGTGTGTGTGTGTGTGTGTGTGTGTGTGTGTGTGTGTGTGTGTGTGTGTGTGTGTGTGTGTGTGTGTGTGTGTGTGTGTCACCATCAATAGGGTCACTTATTTAAGGGAAACACAATTTATATATCTAATCACTCTCATTGATCCACCTTTTCCATTTTTTTTCCAACCTTTTTTTGATGTTGACTTTCTAAGGAGATTACGCACAAATAGCACATCAAAAAGACAAAGATATTTTATTTTACAAAATTGTATATATATTTGGAATATTTTTACACATTTAATTTTTTGATGCGGCTTGTTATTTTAAACCAACGACCTTCCACAGGGGTCGCCCCCTAGGGAGTGTGCGCAGGTGCTGCAGGGGAGTCGTGACATTTTTGGGCTGATTAGGCTTTTTTTCAAATATGAACAATTCGAACAGTAGTTGCCTGCGTGCGTGAGGCTGACACTGCACTCTGTGCTCACTCCTTGGAGTCAAAACGCTCAAATAGTTCTATGATGTGCATTAATAAAGCACTTCATTGTTCTCGCTGAACGTATTCGTTTGGACGTAAAAAGTGAATGT
Source organism: Entelurus aequoreus (assembly GCF_033978785.1). Classification (NCBI taxonomy): domain Eukaryota; kingdom Metazoa; phylum Chordata; class Actinopteri; order Syngnathiformes; family Syngnathidae; genus Entelurus; species Entelurus aequoreus. Next base: position 51,899,888 of record NC_084750.1, read on the forward strand.
ACTGAAAAAAATTGCACGTCTTGCACGCTTAAACTGTCTGTCTATGCCAGGGGTGTCCAAAGTGCGGCCCGGGGGCCATTTCTGGCCCGCAGGTCATTTTTTAACGGCCCCCACGGCACATTTTAAAAATACGATTGAAAAAAATTAAAAACATGATAAGTGGTATAAAAGAGCAAACAGGTGAAATGTAACAAGAAAATGTCGCAATGTTTACTCTAATAACACAAAGCTGCCATGCAGGCTGTTTCTTTCTTTAAAAAATAATAATGAATCAAAATCAATGTCATTATGAATTATTGACCTATTCAAGGCTCCAATTACTTCACATCTGAGATATTTTTGGGGAAAATGTTGCATATTTTGTGTTTGCCATATAAAAAACTGAGCTGTTTTTTATAAAGAAGGGCCTAAAAACGAACAAACGAAAAACATAAACAACAATAAAACGTATACTTGACGGATGGATCTGAAGTTGATCTCGAGATTATTGTGTTAAAAGTAAACAGAAAAAAAAAAAATAGAATTTATTTTTTAACACTATAATTATTTGGATCCCCAACAATTTTAGTGAGATTTGTTTTGAAAAAAAATAAATAATAATGAATTAAAATCAATGTTGTTATGAGTTATTGACCTTTTTAAGGCTCCAATTATTATATAATCTCAAATATTCCACTTAAAAATTTTATTGTGTGAAAATATTGCATATTTTGTATTTTTTCCATAAAAAAAACAGGGTTTTCTTTGACAACAAGAGCATACAACTTAAATCTTTAAAACCGTTATATTGACAGATAGACCTAATGTTGATCTAGAGCTTTAAAACTTGAATGATAATAAAAAATAATAATTCTGAATAATGACACATTTTTTATTTTTTTTTAACCAAAACCCTTTGGGGTCCCCGGGATGCCTGAGTGGAGGCCTAAATGTATATTTTTTATACATACACTACCATTCAAAAGTTTGGGGTCACCAAAACAATTTTGTGGAATAGCCTTCATTTCTAAGAACAAGAATAGACTGTCGAGTTTCAGATGAAAGTTCTCTTTTTCTGGCCATTTTGAGCGTTTAATTGACCCCACAAATGTGATGCTCCAGAAACTCAATCTGCTCAAAGGAAGGTCAGTTTTGTAGCTTCTGTAACGAGCTAAACTGTTTTCAGATGTGTGAACATGATTGCACAAGGGTTTTCTAATCATCGATTAACCTTCTGAGCCAATGAGCAAACACATTGTACCATTAGAACACTGGAGTGATAGTTGCTGGAAATGGGCCTCTATACACCTATGTAGATATTGCACCAAAAACCAGACATTTGCAACTAAAATAGTCATTTACCACATTAGCAATGTATAGAGTGTATTTCTTTAAAGTTAAGACTAGTTTAAAGTTATCTTCATTGAAAAGTACAGTGCTTTTCCTTCAAAAATAAGGACATTTCAATGTGACCCCAAACTTTTGAACAGTAGTGTATATTGTATTGGTTTTTAAAATAAAAAATATCAAAATGGCCCCCGCTTGCTTTGATTTTTCAGAATGCGGCCCTCAGTGGAAAAAGTTTGGACACCCCTGGTCTATGCAAAAAATGTAATAATAACACGGGGGTGTCTGCAGTTGGGCCCGAAGGATATTGTTGGATGAGAAAACAACAGTAAAAAATAAATAAATTAGATGTGTGATGCAACGTGAAAAATAACTCAGGGGTGACCAAAGGATGAAGCCCAAAAAATAAATACAACACGTCAAAAGTGGTAAAGGAATGGCTAAATCAGGCTAGAATTAAGGTTTTAGAATGGCCTTCCCAAAGTCCTGACTTAAACGTGTGGACAATGCTGAAGAAACAAGTCCATGTCAGAAAACCAACAAATTTAGCTGAACTGCACCAATTTTGTCAAGAGGAGTGGTCAATAATTCAAGCAGAAGCTTGTGGATGGCTACCAAAAGCACCTTATTGCAGTGAAACTTACCAAGGGACATGTAAGCAAATATTAACATTGCTGTATGTATACTTTTGACCCAGCACATTTGCTCACATTTTCAGTAGACCCATAATAAATTCATAAAAGAACCAAACTTCATGAATGTTTTTTGTTACCAACAAGTATGTGCTCCAATCACTCTATCACAAAAAAATAAGAGTTGTAGAATGTATTGGAAACTCAAGACAGCCATGACATTATGTTCTTTACAAGTGTATGTAAACTTTTGACCGCGACTGTATCTGATTTTTTAGGAATTATACAAAACCTCACAATAATGTCTGATTGAATGCTAAAAACTTTGGCAGACCGCCTTAAAAACAGAATGGAATTTTGCATGAATTTTACTGAATGAGACACCCAGAATGTACATGAAAATAAAGAATGTGACATTTACAATATTAACTATGAACGATAAAACACTGAATATTGACAACATATGAACGTCACCCCCACCTCTCGGTCGACATATTTTACAATCAAGTGAAGAGCGACAAAAATGCAACAAACAGTCAAACACGAAGGGTAAACAAACAACTAACCTACAATCTGATACATCTGATACATCACTAAGCTTTAGAGCAGGGGTCACCAACCTTTTTGAAACCAAGAGCTACTTCTTGGGTAGTGATTAATGCGAAGGGCAACCAGTTTGATACACACTTCAATAAATTGCCAGAAATAGCCAATTTGCTCAATTTACCTTTAACTCTTTGTTATTATTAATAATTAATGATATTTACACTTAATTGAACGGTTTAAAAGAGGAGAAAACACAAAAAAATGACAATTACATTTTGAAACATAGTCTATCTTCAATTTCGACTCTTTAAAATTCAAAATTCAACCGAAAAAAAGAAGAGAAAAACTAGCTAATTCGAATCTTTTTGAAAAAATTAAAAAAAATAATTTATGGAACATCATTAGTAATTTTTCCTGATTAAGATTAATTTTAGAATTTTGATGACATGTTTTAAATAGGTTAAAATCCAATCTGCACTTTGTTAGAATATATAACAAATTGGACCAAGCTATATTTCTAACAAAGACAAATCATTATTTCTTCTAGATTTTCCAGAACAAAAATTTTAAAATAAATTCAAAAGACTTTGAAATAAGATTTAAATTTGATTCTACAGATTTTCTAGATTTGCCAGAATAATTTTTTTTGAATTTTAATCATAATAAGTTTGAAGAAATATTTCACAAATATTCTTCGTCAAAAAAACAGAAGCTAAAATGAAGAATTAAATTAAAATGTATTTATTATTCTTTACAAAAAAAAAAAAATTGCTTGAACATTGATTTAAATTGTCAGGAAAGAAGAGGAAGGAATTTAAAAGGTAAAAAGGTATATGTGTTTAAAAATCCTAAAATCATTTTTAAGGTTGTATTTTTTTCTCTAAGATTGTCTTCCTGAAAGTTATAAGAGGCAAAGTAAAAAAAATAATGAATTTATTTAAACAAGTGAAGACCAAGTCTTTAAAATATTTTCTTGGATTTTCAAATTCTATTTGAGTTTTGTCTCTCTTAGAATTAAAAATGTCGAGCAAAGCGAAACCAGCTTGCTAATAAATAAATAAAATTAAAAAAAATAGAGGCAACTCACTGGTAAGTGCTGCTATTTGAGCTATTTTTAGAACAGGCCAGCGGGCGACTCATCTGGTCCTTACGGGCTACCTGGTGCCCGCGGGCACCACGTTGGTGACCCCTGCTTTAGAGCTTTGTTGTAAAAATCTCCTTCCGCGTCTGTCCCTGACACCCGCATTTCAGGCTGGCCCCTGTAGAAACACTCTGTGGAAACGCTCCCCACCCACACTGCTTGGTGCCTCGTCTGAGCTGCTGTGACTTAGATTATCATAGTAACTAATTAAATTACCATAGCAACAAGTTAGATTACCAAAGTAACTACAGATGTCCGATAATACCGGGCTGCCGATATTATCGGCTGATAAATGCTTTAAAATGTAATATCGGAAATTATCGGTATCGGTTTCAAAATGTAAAATGTATGACTTTTTAAAACGCCGCTGTGTACACGGACGTAGGGAGAAGTACAGAACGCCAATAAATCTTAAAGGCACTTCCTTTGCGTGCCGGCCCAGTCACATAATATCTACGGCACACAAGTGAATGCAAAGCATACTTGGTCAACAGCCATACAGGTCACACTGAGGGTGACCGTATAAAGAACTTTAACACTGTTACAAATATGCGCCACACTGTGAACCCACACCAAACAAGAATGACAAACCCATTTCGGGAGAACATCCGCACCGTAACACAACATAAACACAACAGAACAAATACCCAGAACCCCTTGCAGCGCTAACTCTTCCGGGACGCTACAATATACACCCCCCGCTACCTCCCTAAATCCCGCCCCCCATCCCCGCCCACCTCAACCTCCTCATGCTCTCTCAGGGAGAGCATGTCCCAAATTCCAAGCTGCTGTTTTGAGGCATTTATTATTTATTTATGTTAAAACAAATAAAGCACTTTGTGACTTCAATAATAAATATGGCAGTGCCATGTTGGCATTTTTTTACATAGCTTGAGTTGATTTATTTTGGAAAACCTTGTTACATTGTTTAATGCATCCAGCGGGGCATCACAACCAAATTAGGCATAATAATGTGTTAATTCCACGACTGTATATATCGGTATTGGTTGATATCGGAATCGGTAATTACGAGTTGGACAATATCGGAATATCGGATATCAATAAAAAAGCCATTATCGGACATCTGTAGTAGTAACTAGTAGAGATGTCCGATAATATTGGCCTGCTGATATTATCGGCCGATAAATGCTTTCAAATGTAATATCGGAAATCATCTGTATCGTTTTTTTTATTATCGGTATCGTTTTTTTTTTGTTTGTTTTTTTTTTTAATTAAATCAACATAAAAAACACAAGATACACTTACAATTAGTGCACCAACCCAAAAAACCTCCCTCCCCCATTTACACTCATTCACACAAAAGGGTTTTTTCTTTCTGTTATTAATATTCTGGTTCCTACATTATATATCAATATATATCAATACAGTCTGCAAGGGATACAGTCCGTAAGCACACATGATTGTGCGTGCTGCTGGTCCACTAATAGTACTAACCTTTAACAGTTAATTTGACTCATTTTCATTCATTACTAGTTTCTATGTAAGTAACTGTTTTTATATTGTTTTACTTTCTTTTTTATTCAAGAAAATGTTTTTAATTTATTTATCGTATTTTATTTTATTAATTTTTTTAAAAAAGGACCTAATCTTCACCATACCTGGTTGTCCAAATTAGGCATAATAATGTGTTAATTCCACTACTGTATATATCAGTATCGGTTGATATCGGTATCGGTTGATATAATAATTAAAGAGTTGGACAATATCGGAATATCGGATATCTGCA
>NC_084750.1:51910279-51927779 GCF_033978785.1 Entelurus aequoreus
TGTTGCCAGTTGTGCGGAATACAGAGTTATTGTTAATCAGTTTGGAGTGCACAAATGCAGCGTAAAGAGATTTATGTCCGCTTTATTACTTGCCTGCTTCATTATCTTTTATCTCATTCGTTAGGGAGTCCGTATGACGCAGACATTTTACATTTCCTTAGCTACCCTCTAAAATAAATCTGTTTCTGTTTTTCTTCAAAATGTTTCATTGTTTTAATTTGTGAAGCACATATACAGTCTCCTCTTCTTTCCAATTTTCCCAGTCGGGTTGACAGTATTTTGGTCCACCTCAAGCATAGTTTACTCAGCAACAAGTCCCTGATTTACTTTCTATATGAGCCTGAAACATACATTCACAAGACCAATGAGAGTCAATTGGTTAAGACTCTTGACTCGCAATAAACAGTCTTTGGGTTGGATCGCCCAGTGGTTAACACTCTTGATTAGGATTAAACAGTCCTGCGCTCAATACCAGTCGGGTTGACAGTATTTTATTCCACTGGTTTATAGTGTAGTTTACCCAGCAACAAGTCTCTGATTAGCTTTCTATACAAACCGGATCCAAGATTTCTCAAGACCTGGGATAGTACAGTAGGTAAGACTGTTGACTTGGAATGAAGGATGCTGGGTTCAATCCCAGGTAGGTAGGTAGCATTTTGTTCCACCTTAAGTCTCTGATTTGATTTTTATATGCGCCGGAAAGAAGGAAGAACCAGTGCCAAGATGGCCCAGTGGTTAAGACTCTTCATTAGGATTAAACAGTCCTGGGTTCGATACCAGTCGGGTTGACAGTATTTTATTCCACTGGTCTATAGTGTAGTTTACCCAGCAACAAGTCTCTGATTAGCTTTCTATACAAGCCAGATACGAGACTTCACAAGACATGGGATAGCACAGTGTGTAAGACTGTTGACTTGGAATGAAGGGTGCTGGGTTCAATCCCAGGTAGGTTGGCAGTGTTTTGTTCCACCTTAAGTTTCTGATTAGCTTTTTATATGAGCCGGAAAGGATGACTTACCAGTGCCAGGATGGCCCATTGGTTAAGACTCTTGGTTGGGATTAAACAGTCCTGGGTTCAATACCAGTCGGGTTGACAGTATTTTATTCCACTGGTTTATAGTGTGTTTACCCAGCAACAAGTCTCTGATTAGCTTTCTATACAAGCCGGATACAAGATTTCTCAAGACCCGGGGTAGCACAGTGGGTAAGACTGTTAACTTGGAATGATTGGTGCTGGGTTCAAATCCAGTAAATTGACTTGCAACTTATGAAGCATTGATTGGAGGTGTCAGATGATATATTTCACCTCAAAATGTAATGAAATCAGAAAAAAATTAATTTTTTAATTATTTTTTTAACTGTTCCAATTAACTTTTTTTTTTAAATCGTACCCAGGAGAGCTCATTGGTCAACGCTCTCTATTATTATGTTCTACTCCAATTACCCCCACCTCAGGAGTTACACTCACATGCTCACTCGCACACACTCACACACGCACACTCTCTCTCACACACACACACACACAGGTAACCCCCGAGGTGTATTCATTGACTATTAGACAATTATTATTTTCTTTAGCATTGACTTAATTTTTTAACTCTATGTTAATCAAGCAATGAGCACATAACATTACTTGATGTATGTCGTTTTGACGACATTCAGCCAAATTAATGATTACTTGTCTGGGGTTTGAACCAAGTACCCCTGTATTGGGAGCCCACAGTGTTGACCATTGAGCTATGCTGGGTCCCATCTTACACTGATTTTCGCTCATATACAAATGCAATCAGTGGACTATGATAGAGGTGAAACAAAAACCCACATTTCCTTGGCATGGATTTGAACCCCATACTACTGACTGAAAGGTAGCAGTCTTAACCACCATGCTATCCAGGGTCTTGTTATGACTTCATTTTTGTTCATATACAAATGCAATCAGTGAACTATTCTAGAGGCAAAAGAAAACAACTAAACTTTCAAAGTAACAGATTTGAACCCACCCCTACTGACTGAGATGCAGCAGTCTTAACCACTATGGTATCATGGGTCTTGCTGAGTTGGGATTCTGGGGAGCCCACAGTGTTGACTATTAAACGATCCAGAATCTTGTTGATTCATGATGTTTGTTTATTTACAAATGCAATCAGTGATGTATGATGGAGGTAAAACAAATTCCTCAACTTTAAAAGTCAAGTATTTGAACTCAGTACTACAGTCTCAGATGCAGCAGTCTTAACCACTGTTCTATCCTGGGTTTTCTTCACTGATGTAATGGTGAGCTAGTAGACTAGTAACCTACAATTGAGGTGAAACAGATACATAGAACCAACTATTTTTCGCCATTAGAAGAGGTGACATCCCTGCAGCAAATACCTGCTGAGCGAGGCATTCTCGATGTGGGTGGTGCTTCACTTCAGTGTTCAGGTTTGCAGTTAAGTTGCAGTGATAACATAACATTTACAGTAGATTGTTACTGTGACTGATTTAGTAAGTAAGATGACATAAAAAAATCAACAGAAATGAAAGACAGTCGGCAGGATGTCAGAAGGAGACTTTTTTTTTATTGCAAACCGTTGATCCAACATTAAAACTTGTCATGACACTTTCTCAAACCAATCGCACATTTCAAAATAGAAGCGCTATGCTGTACATCTGGTTAAACTACATTTAGGGTTTCCCCTTAATGTACGGCTTCCTGTTAACCACGAAACCAACCAAATCATTACAAGACCAAGGATATCCCAGTGGGTAGAACTCTTGACTTGCATTAAACAGTCCTGGTTTCAATCCCAGTTGAATAGACAGTATTTTGTTCGACCACTATCGTAGTTCATTAATCAAAGAGTCCCTGATTACCTTTCTATATGAGCCAGAAACAAAGGAATACATGAGACAAGATGGTACAGTGGTTAAGACTGTTGACTTGGAATGAAGGTTGCTGGGTTCAATCCCAGGTAGATTGGTAGCATTTTGTTCCACCTTAAGTCTCTGATTGGCTTTTTATATGAGCCGGAATGAAGGAACTACCAGTGCCAGGATGGCCCAGTGGTTAAGACTCTTGATTAGGATTAAACAGTCCTGCGTTCAATACCAGTCGGGTTGACAGCATTTTATTCCACTGGTTTATAGTGTAGTTTACCCAGCAACAAGTCTCTGATTAGCTTACTATACAAGCCAGATACAAAATTTCTCAAGACCTGGGATAGCACAGTGGGTAAGACTATTGACTTGGAATGAAGGGTGCTGGGTTCAATCCCAGGTAGCTTGGTAGCATTTTGTTCCATTTTATGTCTCTGATTTGATTTTTATATGAGCCGGAAAAAAGGAATTACCAGTGCCAGGATGGCCCAGTGGTTAAAACTGTTGATTAGGATTAAACAGTCCTGCATTCAATACCAGTCGGGTTGACAGTACTTTATATCACTGGTTTATAGTGTAGTTTACCAAGCAACAAGTCTCTGATTAGCTTTCTATACAAGCAGGATACAAGATTTCGCAAGACCCGGGATAGCACAGTGGGTAAAACTGCTGTCTTGGACTGAAGGGTGCTGGGTTCAATCCCAGGTAGGTTGGTAGCATTTTGTTCCACCTTAAGTCTCTGATTGGATTTTTATATGAGCCGGAAAGAAGTAATTGCCAGTGCCGGGATGGCCCATTGGTTAATACTCTTGATTAGGTTTAAACAGTCCTGTGTTCAATACCAGTCGGGTTGACGGTATTTTATTCCACTGGTTTATAGTGTAGTTTACCCAGCAACAAGTCTCTGATTAGCTTTCTATACAAACCGGATACAAGATTTCTCAAGACCTGGGATAGTACAGTAGGTAAAACTGTTGACTTGGAATGAAGGATGCTGGGTTCAATCCCAGGTAGGTAGGTAGCATTTTGTTCCACCTTAAGTCTCTGATTTGATTTTTATATGAGCCGGAAAGAAGGAAGAACCAGTGCCAAGATGGCCCAGTGGTTAAGACTCTTCATTAGGATTAAACAGTCCTGGGTTCGATACCAGTCGGGTTGACAGTATTTTATTCCACTGGTCTATAGTGTAGTTTACCCAGCAACAAGTCTCTGATTAGCTTTCTATACAAGCCAGATACGAGAATTCACTGGACATGGGATAGCACAGTGTGTAAGACTGTTGACTTGGAATGAAGGGTGCTGGGTTCAATCCCAGGTAGGTTGGCAGTGTTTTGTTCCACCTTAAGTTTCTGATTAGCTTTTTATATGAGCCGGAAAGGATGACTTACCAGTGCCAGGATGGCCCAGTGGTTAAGACTCTTGGTTGGGATTAAACAGTCCTGGGTTCAATACCAGTCGGGTTGACAGTATTTTATTCCACTGGTTTATAGTGTGTTTACCCAGCAACAAGTCTCTGATTAGCTTTCTATACAAGCCGGATACAAGATTTCACAAGACCTGGGGTGGCACAGTGGGTAAAACTGTTAACTTGGAATGATTGGTGCTGGGTTCAAATCCAGTAAATTGACTTGCAACTTATGAAGCTTTGATTGGAGGTGTCAGATGATATATTTCACCTCAACATGTAATGAAATCAGAAAAAAATTAATTTTTTAATTATTTTTTTAACTGTTACAATTAACTTTTTTTTTTAAATCGTACCCAGGAGAGCTCATTGGTCAACGCTCTCTATTATTATGTTTTACTACAATTACCCCCACCTCAGGAGTTACCCTCACATGCTCACTCGCACACACTCACACACGCACACTCTCTCTCACACACACACACACACAGGTAACCCCCGAGGTGTATTCATTGACTATTAGACAATTATTATTTTCTTTAGCATTGACTTAATTTTTTAACTCTATGTTAATCAAGCAATGAGCACATAACATTACTTGATTTATGTCGTTTTGACGACATTCAGCCAAATTAATGATTACTTGTCTGGGGTTTGAACCAAGTACCCCTGTATTGGGAGCCCACAGTGTTGACCATTGAGCTATGCTGGGTCCCATCTTACACTGATTTTCGCTCATATACAAATGCAATCAGTGGACTATGATAGAGGTGAAACAAAAACCCACATTTCCTTGGCATGGATTTGAACCCCATACTACTGACTGAGAGGTAGCAGTCTTAACCACCATGCTATCCAGGGTCTTGTTATGACTTCATTTTTGTTCATATACAAATGCAATCAGTGAACTATTCTAGAGGCAAAAGAAAACAACTAAACTTTCAAAGTAACAGATTTGAACCCACCACTACTGACTGAGATGCAGCAGTCTTAACCACTATGGTATCATGGGTCTTGCTGAGTTGGGATTCTGGGGAGCCCACAGTGTTGACTATTAAACGATCCAGAATCTTGTTGATTCATGATGTTTGTTTATTTACAAATGCAATCAGTGATGTATGATGGAGGTAAAACAAATTCCTCAACTTTAAAAGTCAAGTATTGGAACTCAGTACTACAGTCTCAGATGCAGCAGTCTTAACCACTGTTCTATCCTGGGTTTTCTTCACTGATGTAATGGTGAGCTAGTAGACTAGTAACCTACAATTGAGGTGAAACAGATACATAGAACCAACTATTTTTCGCCGGGAGAAGAGGTGACATCCCTGCAGCAAACACCTGCTGAGCGCGTCATTCTCGATGTGGGTGGTGCTTCACTTCAGTGTTCAGGTTTGCAGTTAAGTTGCAGTGATAACATAACATTTACAGTAGATTGTTACTGTGACTGATTTAGTAAGTAAGATGGCATAAAAAAATCAACAGAAATGAAAGACAGTCGGCAGGATGTCAGAAGGAGACTTTTTTTTGATTGCAAACCATTGATCCAACATTAAAACTTGTCATGACACTTTCTCAAACCAATCGCACATTTCAAAATAGAAGCGCTATGCTTTACATCTGGTTAAACTACATTTGGGGTTTCCCCTTAATGTACGGCTTCCTGTTAACCACGAAACCAAACAAATCATTACAAGACCAAGGATATCCCAGTGGGTAGAAATCTTGACTTGCATTAAACAGTCCTGGTTTCAATCCCAGTTGAATAGACAGTATTTTGTTCGACCACTAACGTAGTTCATTATTCAAAGAGTCCCTGATTACCTTTCTATATGAGCCAGAAACAAAGAAATACATGAGACAAGATGGTACAGTGGTTAAGACTGTTGACTTGGAATGAAGGTTGCTGGGTTCAATCCCAGGTAGATTGGTAGCATTTTGTTCCACCTTAAGTCTCTGATTGGCTTTTTATATGAGCCGGAATGAAGGAACTACCAGTGCCAGGATGGCCCAGTGGTTAAGACTCTTGATTAGGATTAAACAGTCCTGCGTTCAATACCAGTCGGGTTGACAGCATTTTATTCCACTGGTTTATAGTGTAGTTTACCCAGCAACAAGTCTCTGATTAGCTTTCTATACAAGCCGGATACAAGATTTCTCAAGACCTGGGATAGCACAGTGGGTAAGACTATTGACTTGGAATGAAGGTTGCTGGGTTCAATCCCAGGTAGCTTGGTAGCATTTTGTTCCATTTTATGTCTCTGATTTGATTTTTATATGAGCCGGAAAAAAGGAATTACCAGTGCCAGGATGGCCCAGTGGTTAAAACTGTTGATTAGGATTAAACAGTCCTGCATTCAATACCAGTCGGGTTGACAGTACTTTATATCACTGGTTTATAGTGTAGTTTACCAAGCAACAAGTCTCTGATTAGCTTTCTATACAAGCAGACTTTAAAAGTCAAGGATTTGAACTCAGTACTACGGACTCAGAGGCAGCAGCCTTAACCACTGTTCTATCCTGGGTTTTCTTCACTGATGTAATGGTGAACTAGTAAACTAGAAACCTACAATTGAGGTGAAACAGATACATAGAACCAACTATTTTTCGCCGGGAGAAGAGGTGACATCCCTGCAGCAAACACCTGCTGAGCGCGTCATTCTCGATGTGGGTGGTGCTTCACTTCAGTGTTCAGGTTTGCAGTTAAGTTGCAGTGATAACATAACATTTACAGTAGATGGTTACTGTGACTGATTTAGTAAGTAAGATGACATAAAAGTTCAACAGAAATGAAAGACAGTCGGCAGGATGTCAGAAGGAGACTTTTTTTTCATTGCAAACCGTTGATCCAACATTAAAACTTGTCATGACACTTTCTCAAACCAATCGCACATTTCAAAATAGAAGCGCTAGACTTTACATCTGGTTAAACTACATTTAGGGTTTCCCCTTAATGTACGGCTTCCCGTTAGCCACCAAACCAAACAAAATAAAGTAATAAAATGTATTGTAGAGTTCCGGCTGGCTGAAATAATCTGTAAAATCTTTTATAAGATGTTCTGGTCGAGTTGTCAATTTCAGAATAATTAGCTGGCTCAATATTACATTTTATTATTTAATAGAGAAGGTTAAAACATTGTCACGCAGCGATATGAAGCCACCCCCCGTGAAAATTATTTGTCTTGGGTACACTTATTAAAGATGAAAAATTATACCTATCTGCGATTCATTTTGAGTTAACTAATCGGGGAAAATTATTTTAATCGTTTGACAGCCCTATATATATATATATATATATATATATATATATATATATATATATATATATATATATATATATATATATATATATATATATATATATATATATATATATAAATATGTTTATATTTATATATACAGTATATGAACTGTAAACAAATCTTCACAAAGACCAGTTGTTTGGACTCTTGACAATTATTATTATCTTTTTTTTTAAATGGTCCTGGGTTCAATCCCAGTCGGGTTGACGGTATTTTGGTCCACCTCGAGCATAGTTTACACAGCAACAAGTCCCTGATTACCTTTCTATATGAGCCTGAAACATACCTTCACAAGACCAATGACAGTCAATTGGTTAAGACTCTTGACTCGCAATAAACACTCCTTGGGTTGACAGTATTTTATTCCACCTCATCGTAGTTTACTCTGCAAAGAGTCCCTGATTACCTTTCTATAGGAGCCAGAAACATATTGTCCAAAGACCTGCATAGCCCAATGGTTAAGACTCTTGTTTTGTAACAATCAGTCCTGTGTTCTATCCCAGATGGGCTCTCTGTATTTTGTTCCACCTATGGCATAGTTTAACCCAGCAACACTTCCCTGGTTACCTTTCTATATGAGCTGGAAACAAATCATTACAAGACCAAGGATATCCCAGTGGGTAGGACTCTTGACTTGCATTAAACAGTCCTGGTTTCAATCCCAGTTGAGTAGACAGTATTTTATTCCACTGGTTTATAGTGTAGTTTACCCAGCAACAAGTCTCTGATTAGCTTTCTATACAAGCCGGATACAAGATTTCTCAAGACCTGGGATAGCACAGTGGGTAAAACTGTTGTCTTGGATTGAAGGGTGCTGGGTTCAGTCCCAGGTAGGTTGACAGCATTTTGTTCCACCTTAAGTCTCTGATTGGATTTTTATATCAGCCGGAAAGAAGTAATTACTAGTGCCAGGATGGCCCAGTGGTTAAGACTCTTGATTAGGATTAAACAGTCCTAGGTTCAATACCAGTCGGGTTGACAGTATTTTATTCCACTGGTTTATAGTGTAGTTTACCCAGCAACAAGTCTCTGATTAGCTTTCTATACAAGCCGGATACAAGCTTTCTCAAGACCCGGGATAGCACAGTGGGTAAAACTGCTGTCTTGGATTGAAGGGTGCTGGGTTCAATCCCAGGTAGGTTGGTAGCATTTTGTTCCACCTTAAGTCTCTGATTGGATTTTTATATGAGCCGGAAAGAAGTAATTGCCAGTGCCAGGATGGCCCGTTGGTTAAGACTCTTGATTAGGCTTAAACAGTCCTGGGTTCAATACCAGTCGGGTTGACGGTATTTTATTCCACTGGTTTATAGTGTAGTTTACCCAGCAACAAGTCTCTGATTAGCTTTCTATACAAGCCGGATACAAGATGTATCAAGACCCGGGGTGGCACAGTGGGTAAAACTGTTGACTTGGAATGAATGGTGCTGGGTTCAAATCCAGTAAGTTGACTTGCTACCAATGAAGCTTTGATTGGAGGTGTCAGATGATATATTTCACCTCAACATGTAATGAAAACAAAAAAAAATTAAGTTATTTTAATTATTTTTTTAACTGTTACAATTAACTTCTTTTTTTTTTTATCGTACCCAGGAGAGCTCATTGGTCAACGCTCTCTATTATTATGTTTTACTTCAATTCCCCCCACCTCAGGAATTACCCTCACACGCTCACTCGCACACACTCATACACACACACACACTCACACAATCTCACACAGGTAACCCCTGAGGTGTATTCATTGACTATTTGACAATTATTATTATCTTTAGCATTGACTTAATTTTTTGACTCTATGTTAATCAAGCAATGAGCACATAACATTACTCGATTTATGTCGTTTTGACGACATTCAGCCAAATTAATGATTACTTGTCTGGGGTTTGAACCAAGTACCCCTGTATTGGGAGCCCACAGTGTTGACCATTGAGCTATTCTGGGTCCCATCATATGCTGATTTTCGCTCATATACAAATGTAATCAGTGGACTATGATAGAGGTGAAACAAAAACCTACATTTTCCTAGTCGTGGATTTGAACCCTATACTACTGATTGAGAGGTAGCAGTCTTAACCACCATGCTATTCAGGGTCTTGTTATGAATTCATTTTTTTTCATATACACATGCAATCAGTGAACTATTCTAGAGGTAAAAGAAAACAACTAAACTTTCAAAGTAACAGATTTGAACCCTCCACTACTGACTGAGATGCAGCAGTCTTAACCACTATGGTATCATGGGTCTTGCTGAGTTGGGATTCTGGGGAGCCCACAGTGTTGACTTTTAAACTATCCAGAATCTTGTTGATTCATGATGTTTGTTTATTTACAAATGCAATCAGTGATATATGTTAGAGGTAAAACAAATTCCTCAACTTTAAAAGTCAAGGATTTGAACTCAGTACTACGGACTCAGAGGCAGCAGTCTTAACCACTGTTCTATCCTGGGTTTTCTTCACTGATGTAATGGTGAGCTAGTAAACTAGTAACCTACAATTGAGGTGAAACAGATACATAGAACCAACTATTTTTCGCCGGGAGAAGAGGTGACATCCCTGCAGCAAACACCTGCTGAGCGCGTCATTCTCGATGTGGGTGGTGCTTCACTTCAGTGTTCAGGTTTGCAGTTAAGTTGCAGTGATAACATAACATTTACAGTAGATTGTTACTGTGACTGATTTAGTAAGTAAGATGACATAAAAGTTCAACAGAAATGAAAGACAGTCGGCAGGATGTCAGAAGGAGACTTTTTTTTAATTGCAAACCGTTGATCCAACATTAAAACTTGTCATGACACTTTCTCAAACCAATCACACATTTCAAAATAGAAGCGCTAGGCTTTACATCTGGTTAAACTACATTTAGGGTTTCCCCTTAACGTACGGCTTCCTGTTAGCCACCAAACCAAACAAAATAAAATAATATAATGTATTGTAGAGTTCCGGCTGGCTGAAATAATCTGTAAAATCTTTTATAAGATGTTCTGGTCGAGTTGTCAATTTCAGAATGATTAGCAGGCTCAATATTACATTTTATTATTTAATAGAGAAGGTTAAAACATTGTCACGCGGCGATATGAAGCCACCCCCCGTGAAAATTATTTGTCTTGGGTACACTTATTAAAGATGAAAAATTATACCTATCTGCGATTCATTTTGAGTTAACTAATCGCGGAAAATTAATTTAATCGTTTGACAGCCCTGATATATATATATATATATATATATATATGTATATATATGTATATATATATATATATATATATATATATATATATATATATATATATATATATATATATATATATATATATATATATATATATATATATATATATATATATATATATATATATATATATATATATATATATATAATTATAAATAAATATAAACATATATATGTATTAGGGTTGCACATCTCTCTCTGATAAACTATTCGATATGCATATAGATACACAGGTTACAATTCGATTCAAAAACGATATCCTTTTATTACAGACCGATTCGATTCGATTCGATTCGATTTGACGGTTAATATTCAAGACTCCAAATCCCCAAACATTGTGGCTTTATGGCACTGGCAAAAAAAAAACAGAACAACAAAATCACATGTCAATGTATTTATCTTTAGACATGGACCAAAAAAATTCTAGCTGAATTGTAGGATGGGAACTCCAGAGGTAAAAGTAGCACAGAATAGTAACAACAAAGTGCAATATTTCAGCCTGAGCATAGTTTTGAACACTAGAGGTAGGTAACAAAGATTCAATATTTCAACCTGAGCATATAGTGTTTTGAACACTAGAGGTAGGTAACAATGAACACTAGAGGTAGGTAACAAAGGTGCAACGTTACAATGTAAACAAGTTACACACCTATAACACACCTCAAAATGTGGCAACAATGAGCACAGTGACAAGTGCTTTGTGTAAAAGAATAGAGAAAATAAATACATATGTAAAAAGAAAAATCAAACTACTGTGTGTGAGGTACCGCTTCCCAGGTCAAAAAGCAGTAGTTCACTTACACTATGCCTGTGCATTTTCATCATCACTGTCCTCTGTTTTTTTGGAGGGCTGATTTTTTTTTAAGGAAAATCAACTGATCCACATGCTCATGTTTGAGCAGACTACGTTTTGTGGAAACAATGTCTCCCGCAGTACTGAACACACGTTCAGATTCCGTGTGTTTCACTTTATGTACTTTTTTATGCCGAAAGAGGCGATTTCAGCCACTTGAATGACGGCGAAATCATTAAAGGCTCACAATTTTTAATCCATCCACAAGTAAAGAAAACTTGGATTATTTCACTTTATGTACTTTTTTATGCCGAAAGAGGCAATTTAAAAGAGGCGATTTCAGCCACTTCGGTCATTACAGCCGAGTTTAGATATACTTTTCGAGACGAGTGACGTAAGCGCGCTCCCGCGTCACGGTGTGCATTTTACGGCAGGGGTGAGTTTCCCGGCACAACACCGGGATGCAGAGGTATCTTTTAGCGAGAGATGACAGCAGTGGCAAGTCCTGCTGCTCTTTCCACCACTGTAGTGGTTTTTTTGAAAATCTTTCTCGGTCCATTATCACCTTCGGTCAGACTGACGCTTTCGTTCTCCTCCACATTCATTTTCCGTGTTGTCTCTTGTTTATCACTCGTGCTAATACCAGCTAGGCGGCTACCGCGTTTGGCGAGTAGCTTCAGCTCTCGCGTTGTTTTAGAGACACTGACGCATATTGTAATCTAGCCAACCCATGCAAAGTCTAGCGATAACCGATCCATGACTCTATAACAGATTTAGCTAGGAATTCATGGATTATTCGCATTGATTGAGGAGTCTGCTACCGATGCAATCTAATCGCTCACTTGTTGAACCGAATACTCGGTCGCATCGGTTTATCGTTCACAACCCTAATATGTATATATATATATATATTTATATATATATATAAATATGTTTATATTTATATATACAGTATATGAACTGTAAACAAATCTTCACAAAGACCAGTTGTTTAGACTCTTGATTAGGAATAAATGGTCCTGGGTTCAATCCCAGTCGGGTTGACAGTATTTTGGTCCACCTCGAGCATAGTATACTCAGCAACAAGTCCCTGATTACCTTTCTATATGAGCCTGAAACATACCTTCACAAGACCAATGACAGTCAATTGGTTATGACTCTTGACTCGCAATAAACAGTCCTTGGGTTGACAGTATTTTATTCCACCTCATCGTAGTTTACTCTGCAAAGAGTCCCTGATTACCTTTCTATAGGAGCCAGAAACATATTGTCCAAAGACCTGGATAGCCCAATGGTTAAGACTCTTGTTTTGTAACAATCAGTCCTGTGTTCTATCCCAGATGGGCTCTCTGTATTTTGTTCCACCTATGGCATAGTTCAACCCAGCAACACGTCCCTGGTTACCTTTCTATATGAGCCGGAAACAAATCATTACAAGACCAAGGATATCCCAGTGGGTAGGACTCTTGACTTGCATTAAACAGTCCTGGTTTCAATCCCAGTTGAGTAGACAGTATTTTGTTCGACCACTATCGTAGTTCATTAAGCAAAGAGTCCCTGATTACCTTTCTATATGAGCCAGAAACAAAGAAATACACGAGACAAGATGGTACAGTGATTAAGACTGTTGACTTGGAATGAAGGTTGCTGGGTTCAATCCCAGGTAGATTGGTAGCATTTTGTTCCACCTTAAGTCTCTGATTGGCTTTTTATATGAGCCGGAAAGAAATAATTTTCAGTGCCAGGGTGGCCCAGTGGTTAAGACTCTTGATTAGGATTAAACAGTCCTGGGTTCAATACCAGTCGGGTTGACGGTATTTTATTCCACTGGTTTATAGTGTAGTTTACCCAGCAACAAGTCTCTGATTAGCTTTCTATACAAGCCGGATAAAAGACTTCTCAAGACCCGGGATAGCACAGTGGGTAAAACTGTTGTCTTGGATTGAAGGGTGCTGGGTTCAATCCCAGGTAGGTTGGTAGCATTTTCTTCCACCTTAAGTCTCTGATTGGATTTTTATATGAGCCGGAAAGAAGGAATTACCAGTGCCAGGATGGCCCAGTGGTTAAGACTCTTGATTAGGATTAAACGGTCCTGGGTTCAATACCAGTCAGGTTGATAGTGTTTTATTCCACTGGTTTATAGTGTAGTTTACCCAGCAACAAGTCTCTGATTAGCTTTCTATACAAGCCGGATACAAGATTTCTCAAGACCGGGGATAGCACAGTGGGTAAAACTGTTGTCTTGAATTGAAGGGTGCTGGATTCAATCCCAGGTAGGTTGGTAGCATTTTGTTCCACCTTAAGTCTCTGATTGGATTTTTATATCAGCCGGAAAGAAGTAATTACCAGTGCCAGGATGGCCCAGTGGTTAAGACTCTTGATTAGGATTAAACAGTCCTAGGTTCAATACCAGTCGGGTTGACAGTATTTTATTCCACTGGTTTATAGTGTAGTTTACCCAGCAACAAGTCTCTGATTAGCTTTCTATACAAGCCGGATACAAGCTTTCTCAAGACCCGGGATAGCACAGTGGGTAAAACTGCTGTCTTGGATTGAAGGGTGCTGGATTCAATCCCAGGTAGGTTGGTAGCATTTTGTTCCACCTTAAGTCTCTGATTGGATTTTTATATGAGCCGGAAAGAAGTAATTGCCAGGGCCAGGATGGCCCATTGGTTAAGACTCTTGATTAGGATTAAACAGTCCTTGGTTCAATACCAGTCGGGTTGACGGTATTTTATTCCACTGGTTTATAGTGTAGTTTACCCAGCAACAAGTCTCTGATTAGCTTTCTATACCAGCCGGATTCAAGATGTATCAAGACCCGGGGTGGCACAGTGGGTAAAACTGTTGACTTGGAATGAATGGTGCTGGGTTCAAATCCAGTAAGTTGACTTGCTACCAATGAAGCTTTGATTGGAGGTGTCAGATGATATATTTCACCTCAACATGTAATGAAAGCAAAAAAAATTATGTTATTTTAATTATTTTTTTAACTGTTACAATTAACTTCTTTTTTTTTTTAATCGTACCCAGGAGAGCTCATTGGTCAACGCTCTCTATTATTATGTTTTACTTCAATTCCCCCCACCTCAGGAATTACCCTCACACGCTCACTCGCACACACTCATACACACACACACTCTCACACACAAACACAGGTAACCCCTGAGGTGTATTCATTGACTATTTGACAATTATTATTATCTTTAGCATTGACTTAATTTTTTAACTCTATGTTAATCAAGCAATGAGCACATAACATTACTCGATTTATGTCGTTTTGACGACATTCAGCCAAATTAATGATTACTTGTCTGGGGTTTGAACCAAGTACCCCTGTATTGGGAGCCCACAGTGTTGACCATTGAGCTATTCTGGGTCCCATCATATGCTGATTTTCGCTCATATACAAATGTAATCAGTGGACTATGATAGAGGTGAAACAAAAACTTACATTTTCCTGGTAGTGGATTTGAACCTTATACTACTGATTGAGAGGCAGCAGTCTTAACCACCATGCTATTCAGGGTCTTGCTATGACTTCATTTTTTTTCATATACACATGCAATCAGTGAACTATTCTAGAGGTAAAACAAAACAACTAAACTTTCAAAGTAACAGATTTGAACCCACCACTACTGACTGAGATGCAGCAGTCTTAACCACTATGGTATCATGGGTCTTGCTGAGTTGGGATTCTGGGGAGCCCACAGTGTTGACTTTTAAACTATCCAGAATCTTGTTGATTCATGATGTTTGTTTATTTACAAATGCAATCAGTGATATATGATAGAGGTAAAACAAATTCCTCAACTTTAAAAGTCAAGGATTTGAACTCAGTACTACGGACTCAGAGGCAGCAGTCTTAACCACTGTTCTATCCTGGGTTTTCTTCACTGATGTAATGGTGAGCTAGTAAACTAGAAACCTACATTTGAGGTGAAACAGATACATAGAACCAACTACTTTTTGCCGGGAGAAGAGGTGACATCCCTGCAGCAAACACCTGCTGAGCGCGTCATTCTCGATGTGGGTGGTGCTTCACTTCAGTGTTCAGGTTTGCAGTTAAGTTGCAGTGATAACATAACATTTACAGTAGATTGTTACTGTGACTGATTTAGTAAGTAAGATGACATAAAAGTTCAACAGAAATGAAAGACAGTCGGCAGGATGTCAGAAGGAGACTTTTTTTTAATTGCAAACCGTTGATCCAACATTAAAACTTGTCATGACATTTTCTCAAACCAATTGCACACTTCAAAATAGAAGCGCTAGGCTTTACATCTGGTTAAACTACATTTAGGGTTCCCCCTTAATTTACAGCTTCCTGTTAGCCACCAAACCAAACAAAATAAAGTAATATAATGTATTGTAGAGTTCCAGCTGGCTGAAATAATCTGTAAATTCTTTTATAAGATGTTCTGGTCGAGTTGTCAATTTCAGAATGATTAGCAGGCTCAATATTACATTTTATTATTTAATAGAGAAGGTTAAAACATTGTCACGAATGAAGCCACCCCCCGTGAAAATGATCTGTCTTGGGTACACTTATTAATGATGAAAAATTATACCTATCTGCGATTCTATTTGAGTTAACTGATCGCGGAAAATTATTTTAATCCTTTGACAGCCCTAATACATACATACATATATATATATGTTTATTTACACATAAATTAGTGTGTGTATAAATATATGTGTCTGTGTGTATGTATGTATATATATATATATATATATATATATATATATATATATATATATATATATATATATATATATATATATATATATATATATATATATATATATATATATATATATATATATATATATATATATATATATATATATATATATATATATATATATATATATATATATATGTATATATGTATATATATATATATATATACATACATGCATATATATATATATATACATACATGCATATATATATATACATACATGCACATATAAATATATATATACATATATATATATATATATATATATATATATATATATATATATATATATATATATATATATATATATATATATACACATACATACATACATAAATGCATACATATATATATATATATATATATATATATATATATATATATAGATATATATATATATATATATATATATATATATACACATACATACATACATGCATACATATATATATATATATATATATATATACATACATGCATACATATACATTATATATATATATATATATATATATATATATATATATATATATATATATATATATATATATATATATATATATATATATATATATATACATATACATACATGCATATATATATACATATATATATATATAATTTTTATTTTTTTATTTTTTTGTAATCAATCAGTCCAACAAAATAATACACAATACAATAATAATACAATTCCAATTGCAACACCAAACCGGCCCAGCAACATTCAGAATAGCAATCAACAGAGTCTTTGAGTGGACACACAAACATGACACAAAACAATCCAAAAGTAGTCCAACAAAAATGAATAATATCAACTACAGTATCAATATTAATAAGAATTCCATTATAACAGTGATTAAAAATCAACCCTTGATTATGTTGCGCACGCGACAAACTCCAGGCCCTGGGGGCCACATCTGGCCCGCCATCTCCTTTTATATGGCTTGTGAAAACCTGGAATTAACGTGCGTCAATAAAGTACTTTATCATTTTGACAGAAAATACACATGCAATTGCATAGGTTTTATTTTTTATAGGTTGCATTAAACAGTCCTGGTTTCAATCCCAGTTGAGTAGACAGTATTTTATTCCACTGGTTTATAGTGTAGTTTACCCAGCAACAAGTCTCTGATTAGCTTTCTATACAAGCCGCATACAAGATTTCTCAAGACCT
>NC_084750.1:51940279-51949845 GCF_033978785.1 Entelurus aequoreus
TGCATGTATGTGTATATATATATATATATATATATATATATATATATATATATATATATATATATATATATATATATATATATATATACATACATACATACATACATACATGCATATATATATATACATATATATATATATATATATACATACATACATGCATATATATATATACATATATATATATAATTTTTTATTTTTTTGTAATTAATCAGTCCAACAAAATAATACACAATACAATAATAATACAATTCCAATTGCAACACCAAACCGGCCCAGAAACATTCAGAATAGCAATCAACAGAGTCTTTGAGTGGACACACAAACATGACACAAAACAATCCAAAAGTAGTCCAACAAAAATGAATAATATCAACTACAGTATCAATATTAATAAGAATTCCATTATAACAGTGATTAAAAATCAACTTTTGATTATGTTGCCCACGTGACAAACTCCAGGCCCTGGGGGCCACATCTGGCCCGCCATCTCCTTTTATATGGCTTGTGAAAACCTGGAATTAACGTGCGTCAATAAAGTACTTTATCATTTTGACAGAAAATACACATGCAATTGCATAGGTTTTCAACTTTATTATTATCTAATCATGCAACAGATGTACATTTAAAAACACTTAAATACCTGCTTGACTTAAGATTTTAAATCATCAAATGGTACACTGTAAAAATGGAGACAGATTTTACAGTAAAATATACAGTAAGAAGACTGCATATGTTACAGTAAAATCCTAGCGTCCTACTGTTTATTTGTTTTTACGGTAAAATTCTGGAAACTGAGCTGCCAGTGAAAAAAATGGTGGTATTGTTTTTCCATTTACAGTAATACACCATAAAAACAACAGTCGTAGATTTTATGGGGGAAAACTAGTGCTATTTACAGTAATATGCTACGAAGAACACTGCAAATTTTATGGTAAAATTTACGGTAATTTTTTTATATTTAGACACTTTTTTCCATCCCCCCGCCTCAAAATAAATAAATAAATACAATAATAAAAATAAAAAAAATACACCCTTTCCGTCCATATTTACAGTAATATGCTGCAGAGAACACAGCAAGCTCATTACCGTGAAATTTACGGTAATATATATATATATATATTTTATATAATATATATTTATTTTTTATTTTTTATTTTAAAAAATATATTCATTTATTCATTTAATAGGGAAATCATAATACAGGTACTGAGAAACAGACACTTTTCCCCTCCCCCCCACATAAAAATAAAATAAAAATACAATAAATTAAAAAAATACAATAAAATAAAACCTTTTCCGTCCATATTTACAGTAATATGCTGCGAAGAACACATCAAATTTTACGGGAAAATTCTGGCAGCTGAACTGGAAGTTTTTTACTGTAAAATGTACGGTAATGTTTTCTTTAATTAAAAAAAAAAATTGATTTATTCATTTGATAGGGAAATAATTATACGGGTACTGAGAAACAGAGACTTTCCCCTCCCGCCCTCAAACCCCCACCCCCAAAATACAATAAAAAAAATTTTTTTAAATAAATAAATAAACCTTTTCCGCGTCCCCGTCCTACATTTCAGTTACAGTGGGTGGCAATGTACTGCCTTCCTCTTCACCACAAGCAGATGTAAAATCAAACTGAGTAAAAAAAATTAAAAAAAAAACCTACAGAGAAGTGTCAATGAAAAAAAACAAAAAGAGAATTGAGAGAAGTGTAAAGGTTCATTGTCAACAGTGAGTGTCACATTTGTCCTATAGTGTCTTTAATTTAGCTATGTAACTATATAACTATGTCATTTACGGTCATTTTAACAGCATATTTCTGTAAACTGAGCGGCCAGTGAAAAAAAATTGTGGTATTGTTTTTCCATTTACAGTAATACACCATAAAAACAACAGCCGCAGATTTTACGGGGGAAAACTAGTGCCATTTACAGTGATATGCTGCAAAGAACACAGCAAATTTTACAGTAAAATTTACGGTAATTGTTTTAAATTTATATTAATTTAGTCGTTTGATAAGGAATTCATAATACAGGTACTTAGAAACAGACACTTCTTTCCCTGCCCCTCGCCCCAAAATAAAATTTTAAAAAATGCTCCAAAAAAAAATAATTAAAAAAATAATTAAAAAATACTTTTTCCATCCATATTTACAATAATATGCTGCGAAGAACACAGCGACTTTTACAGTAAAATGTATGGTCATTTTAAAAAAAATTTACATTCATTTAGTCATTTGATAGGGAATTCATAATACAGGTATTTAAAAACAGACACTTTTTTCCCTCCCCCTTGCCCCAAAATAAAATT
Organism: Entelurus aequoreus; assembly: GCF_033978785.1. Taxonomy (NCBI): domain Eukaryota; kingdom Metazoa; phylum Chordata; class Actinopteri; order Syngnathiformes; family Syngnathidae; genus Entelurus; species Entelurus aequoreus. Next base: position 51,942,593 of record NC_084750.1, read on the forward strand.
TAAAAAATGCTAAAAAATAAATAAATAAATACTTTTTCCATCCATATTTACAATAATATGCTGCGAAGAACACAGCAAATTTTACGAGAACACTTTGCCAGATTTTTACTGTAAAACTTAAGGTAATGTTTTTATTTTTTCTAAAAACATTATTTTTTCATTGATAGGGAAACCATTATACAGGTACTGAGAAACAGAGGCGTTTTCCCCTCCCCGTCTCAAAAAAAAATAAAAAAATACAGAATAAAATACAATAAATATAATTTAAAAAATAAAATAAATAATAAAAAATAAAATAACCCCCCTCCCTCCTACTTTTCAGTCACAGTGGGTGGCAATGTACTGCCTTCCTCTTCACCATCAGCAGATAGAAAATCAAACGAACTGACTTGAAAAAAAATAAAAATAAAAATAAAAAAAATACTGTCACTGAATAAAAACAAAAAGAGAATTTGTCCTATAGTGTCTTTAATTTAGCTATGTAACTATGTAACTGTGTTATTTTAACAGCATATTTATGTAAACGGAAAACCAGTACCCCTGTTTTTACAGTAAAATTCTGGCAACTGAATTGTTTTTTCCATTTACAGCAACACACCGTAAATAAACAACACAGGAAAAAAATGGCAGCTCACTTGCCAGAATATTTTTTTTTGAGGGGGGGGGGGAATGCCATTTACAGTAAAAAGCTGTAAAGAGCACGGCAGATTTGATGGTAAAATCCTAGCGACTGAGCTGCCAGTTTTCTAAGCGTTTAAACCAGAGGTGTCCAAAGTGCGGCCCGGGGGCCATTTGCGGCCCGCAGCTAATCGTTTACCGGCCCCCCACACATTCTGCAAAAATTGCAAAATTGATAGTATTGCAAAAATTAAAAAAAAAACATTTTAAAACAGTGGAATGAGGTGAAATCTAACGAGAAAAAGTTACAATATTGACACAAAGCTGCCATGCAGGCTGTTTTTTTAATTATTTTGTCTTTTTTTATTTTTATTTTTTTTGCCATTGCTCGAGAAAAATAAATAAATAAAAAAGACAAAAAATCTATGTTACAATGAATTATTACTTAAAAAATGTCACTTTAAAATGTTTTATGTGGAAAAAATATTGCTTATATTGTGTGGTTGCCATATAAAAACATCAAAGTTTTATTTGACAAAAGAGCATAAAACAAACAAAATAATAGTTCAAACGTAAAATCGACAGATATATCTGAAGTTGATCTTGTAATTTAAGTGTGAAAAGTAAAAATGTATCACTTTATGAGTGGGAGACCTTTTGGATCCCAAATATATTTAGTGGGATTTTATTTAACTTTTCACTGTGATAACTCAAAAATATTAAAGAATTCAAATCAATGGTGTCCTGCATTATTGATCTTTTAGGGCTCTAATTACTAAATACTGCATATTTCAGTTTTACTATAAAAAACAAAGTTGTCTGACAGAAAAGGCATAAAACCTGTTTGTTTGTTTTTTTTACTTGATATCAACTTGAAGTTGATATAGAGATATACTGTAAAAAATAATAATAATAATTTGACTTATTTTTAACATTTTAATGACTGAGACCCTTGACCCTTGATTGGTCCCCGGGAGCCCTAAAGGTTAAAAAAAAAAAAATCTATATATTTTGTTATGGTTTGAAAATGAAATATCTCAAAATGGCCCCCGCATGCTTACATTTTTTCGTGTGTGGCCCTCAGTGGAAAAAGTTTGGACACCCCTGGTTTAAACCTACTATTTTTTATTTTTTTATTTTTTTTACAGGGTTCCTAAAAATAAAAAATAAAAAATAAAATGCATAGTGTAATCATTTTCAGTATGAGAAGCCTTACACATTTAATGTATTCACTCCATGAAAAGGAGTTTGACAATCTCATCTATTTCTCCTTTATGTGGAAGAGGGACAACAGCGCCTCTCCTGGCAGCACACAGGAAGTGCAGGCCACTGGCAGATGAACGATGTCAAGCAGACATATTTATATTCATTTAGGGCGAGGAGGAGGAGAAGCCATCTGTAACGAATGTGATGGGAATGTGTGTGCATGTGCGTGCGTGTGTGTGTGTGTGTGTGTGTGTGTGTGTGTGTGTGTGTGTGTGTGTGTGTGTGTGTGTGTGTGTGTGTGTGTGTGTGTGTGTGTGTGTGTGTGTGTGTGTGTGTGTGTGTGTGTGTGTGTGTGTGCATGTGTTCCAAGGTATCCGTCGTTTGTGATGAATTAATTGTGCTTTTTGTGAGTGAGTTGATACTGTGTTTGTGTATTTGTGGTGTGTGCGTGTGTGTGTGTGTGTGTGTGTGTGTGCGTGTGTGTGTGTGTGTGTGTGTGTGTGTGTGTGTGTGTGAGAGAGAGTATAGGGTCATTCTGCGGTCACGTGTGTGATGAATGAAGAGGAGAGGTGTCTGAAAAAGCCTGAGAGATTTGGGAGAAACAAATGTTCTGCACGGTGGGGGAAAAAAAAAAGCCACATCCTGAGGGAAAGTTCCAAAATAAAACGTCCAAATATGCAAATGAGCACTTCTTGTTGGTTGTATTGCAAATGGCCGTCGTGTTTGGCTGGCGGGAGAAGTGCAAGCGTCGGTGTTGGAAGACAAAGCAGCAGAAAGGTCAAAGACATGTGACTCAAGCAGGAAGTCAGGCTGCTGCAGACAGGAAGTGGCTGGACCGAGCAGGAAGTAGCAGGCTCGAGGCAGGCAAAGCAAAGATAACATTATTATTGTTATTATTATTATGACAAAAATTTGTGTTTGTATAAAATTGCATAATTGTTGCGATAATGAAATTTTGTTTTGAAAATATGTACATTATTTTTATGATTAAGAAAATAAAATACCACCGTGACCAGTAAAATAGATTAAAAAATAAAATGCAATATTTCTTCATGACGGAGCTCTCAACTCAAAACACTTGTAACTCAAATCAACATCTCCCAAATTGAACTCAATTTAATCAGTGCTTGCCTCCCAATACAACACACCTGTAACATCTAACATGTCTTAAAACAACACAACTCTAACTTGTAATATGTTTTACAAAAGTACAACTGTAACATGTCTTAAAACAACACAACTCTAACTTGTAATATGTTTTACAAAAGTACAACTGTAACATGTCTTAAAACAACACAGTTTTAACATCTAACATGCCTTAAACAGCACAATTATAACATGTAACATGTCTTAAAACAACACAACTCTAATTTGTAACATGTCTTAAAACAGCACAACTCTAACTTGTAACATGTCTTAAAACAGCACAATTGTAACATGTAACAGGTTTTAAAACTGCACAATTGTAAACTGTCTTAAAACAGCACAATTGTAAAATGTAACAGGTCTTAAAACTGCACAATTGTAACCTGTCTTAAAACAGCACAATTTTAAAATGTAACAGGTCTTAAAACAGCACAATTGTAAAATGTAACAGGTCTTAAAACTGCACAATTGTAACCTGTCTTAAAACAGCACAATTTTAAAATGTAACAGGTCTTAAAACAGCACAATTGTAACCTGTAACATGTTTTACAAAAGTACAACTGTAACATGTCTTAAAACAACACAGTTTTAACATCTAACATGTCTTAAACAGCACAATTATAACACGTAACATGTCTTAAAACAACACAACTCTAATTTGTAACATGTCTTAAAATAGCACAACTATAACTTGTAACATGTCTTAAAACAACACAACTCTAACTTGTAATATGTTTTACAAAAGTACAACTGTAACATGTCTTAAAACAACACAGTTTTAACATCGAACATGTCTTAAACAGCACAATTATAACACGTAACATGTCTTAAAACAACACAACTCTAATTTGTAACATGTCTTAAAACAGCACAACTATAACTTGTAACATGTCTTAAAACAACACAACTCTAACTTGTAACATGTCTTAAAACAGCACAATTGTAACATGTAACAGGTTATAAAACTGCACAATTGTAACCTGTCTTAAAACAGCACAATTGTAAAATGTAACAGGTCTTAAAACTGCACAATTGTAACCTGTCTTAAAACAGCACAATTGTAAAATGTAACAGGTCTTAAAACAGCACAATTGTAAAATGTAACAGGTATTAAAACTGCACAATTGTAACCTGTCTTAAAACAGCACAATTGTAAAATGCAACAGGTCTTAAAACAGCACAATTGTAAAATGTAACAGGTCTTAAAACTGCACAATTGTAACCTGTCTTAAAACAGCACAATTTTAAAATGTAACAGGTCTTAAAACAGCACAATTGTAACCTGTAACATGTCTTAAAACAACACAACTCTAACTTGTAATATGTTTTACAAAAGTACAACTGTAACAGGTCTTAAAACAACACCATTTTAACATCTAACATGTCTTAAACAGCACAATTGTAACATGTATCAGGTCTTAAAACTGCACAATGGTAACCTGTATTAAAACAGTACAATAGTAATGTGTAACATGTCAGAAAACAGCAAAATTGTAGCATGTAACATGTCTTAAAACCGTACAATTGTAATGTGTAACATAACTTAAAACAACACAAGTGTAACTTGTAACATGTCTTAACACAACACAAATGTAACATGTAACATGTCTTAAAACAACACAATTGTAACATGTCTTAAAACAACATGATTGTAACTTGTAACATGTCTTAACAAAACACAATTGTAACATGTAACATGTCTTGAAACACCACAATTTTAAACATGTAACGTGTCTTAAAACAGTACAACTCTAATTTGTAACATGTCTTAAAATAGCACAACTATAACTTGTAACATGTCTTAAAACAACACAACTCTAACTTGTAACATGTCTTAAAACAGCACAATTGTAACATGTAACATGTCTTAAAACTGCACAATTGTAACCTGTCTTAAAACAGCACAATTGTAAAATGTAACAGGTCTTAAAACAGCACAATTGTAAAATGTAACAGGTCTTAAAACAGCACAATTTTAAAATGTAACAGGTCTTAAAACAGCACAATTGTAACCTGTAGCATGTCTTAAAACAACACAACTCTAACTTGTAACATGTCTTAAAACTACAGTTTTAACATCTAACATGTCTTAAAACAACACAAATCTAACTTGTAACACGTATTAAAACAACACAACTCTAACTTGTAACATGTCTTAAAACAGCACAATTGTAACCTGTCTTAAAACAGCCCACTCGTAAAATGTAACAGGTCTTAAACAGCACAATTGTAACATGTAACATGTTTTACAACAACACAACTGTAATTTGTATTATGTTTCAAAACAGCACAATTGTAAAATGCAACAGGTCTTAAAACAGCACAATTGTAAAATGTAACAGGTCTTAAAACTGCACAATTGTAACCTGTCTTAAAACAGCACAATTTTAAAATGTAACAGGTCTTAAAACAGCACAATTGTAACCTGTAACATGTCTTAAAACAACACAACTCTAACTTGTAACATGTTTTACAAAAGTACAACTGTAACATGTCTTAAAACAACACCATTTTAACATCTAACATGTCTTAAACAGCACAATTGTAACATGTATCAGGTCTTAAAACTGCACAATGGTAACCTGTATTAAAACAGTACAATTGTAATATGTAACATGTCCGAAAACAGCAAAATTGTAACATGTAACATGTCTTAAAACAGTACAATTGTAATGTGTAACATAACTTAAAACAACACAAGTGTAACTTGTAACATGTCTTAACACAACACAAATGTAACATGTAACATGTCTTAAAACAACACAATTGTAACATGTCTTAAAACAACATGATTGTAACTTGTAACATGTCTTAACACAACACAATTGTAACATGTAACATGTCTTGAAACACCACAATTTTAAACATGTAACGTGTCTTAAAACAGTACAACTATAACTTGTAACATGTCTTAAAACAACACAACTATAACTTGTAACATGTCTTAAAACAACACAACTCTAACTTGTAACATGTCTTAAAACAGCACAATTGTAACATGTAACATGTCTTAAAACTGCACAATTGTAACCTGTCTTAAAACAGCACAATTGTAAAATGTAACAGGTCTTAAAACTGCACAATTGTAACCTGTCTTAAAACAGCACAATTGTAAAATGTAACAGGTCTTAAAACAGCACAATTGTAAAATGTAACAGGTCTTTAAACAGCACAATTTTAAAATGTAACAGGTCTTAAAACAGCACAATTGTAACCTGTAGCATGTCTTAAAACAACACAACTCTAACTTGTAACATGTCTTAAAACAACAGTTTTAACATCTAACATGTCTTAAAACAACACAAATCTAACTTGTAACACGTATTAAAACAACACAACTCTAACTTGTAACATGTCTTAAAACAGCACAATTGTAACCTGTCTTAAAACAGCCCACTCGTAAAATGTAACAGGTCTTAAACAGCACAATTGTAACATGTAACATGTTTTACAACAACACAACTGTAATTTGTATTATGTTTCAAAACAGCACAATTGTAATCTGTCTTAAAACAGCACACTTGTAAAATGTAACATGTCTTAAAACAACACAACTCTAACTTGTAACATGTTTTACAAAAGTACAACTGTAACATGTAACATGTCTTAAAACAACACAACTCTAACTTGTAACATGTCTTAAAACAGCACAATTGTAACATGTAACATGTCTTAAAACAGCACAATTGTAACATGTAACAGGTCTTAAAACAGCACAATTGTAACATGTAACAGGTCTTAAAACTGCACAATTGTAACCTGTCTTAAAACAGCACAATTGTAAAATGTAACAGGTCTTAAAACAGCACAATTGTAACCTGTCTTAAAACAGCATAATTTTAAAATGTAACATGTCTTAAAACAGCACAATTGTAATCTGTCTTAAAACAGCACACTTGTAAAATGTAACATGTCTTAAAACAGCACAAATGTAACATGTCTTAAAACAACACAAATCTAACTTGTAACACGTATTAAAACAACACAACTCTAACTTGTAACATGTCTTAAAACAGCACAATTGTAACCTGTCTTAAAACAGCCCACTCATAAAATGTAACAGGTCTTAAACAGCACAATTGTAACATGTAACATGTTTTACAACAACACAACTCTAACTTGTATTATGTTTCAAAACAGTACAACTGTAACATGTCTTAAAACAACATAATTTTAACATATAACATGTCTTAAACAGCACAATTGTAACATGTATCAGGTCTTAAAACTGCACAATGGTAACCTGTATTAAAACAGTACAATAGTAATATGTAACATGTCCG